>NW_027448647.1:0-20332 GCF_038048845.1 Mixophyes fleayi
TCGCTTTTTTACACTCCGGTCTCCCTTTCTCTTGGAAACAATGACTTACATCAATACTTTTACATAATTCTTGTTTCTCATGACATTTCTAACATTGCCCACAATTATCAACTTTCTAAGTCTTTCTGAGCAAGAGAAATCGCAAAACAGTCATTTCTTCATTGCCGTCCAAAAACAACGCTTTTTTACACTCCGGTCTCCCTTTCTCTTGAAAACAATGACTTACATCAATTCTTTTACATAATTCTTGTTTCTCATGACATTTCTAACATTGCCCACAATTATCAACTTTCTAAGTCTTTCTGAGCAGGAGAAATCGCAAAACATAGTCATTTCTTCATTGCCGTCCAAAAACAACGCTTTTTTACACTCCGGTCTCCCTTTCTCTTGGAAACAATGACTTACATCAATTCTTTTACATAATTCTTGTTTCTCATGACATTTCTAACATTGCCCACAATTATCAACTTTCTAAGTCTTTCTGAGCAAGAGAAATCGCAAAACAGTCATTTCTTCATTGCCGTCCAAAAACAACGCTTTTTTACACTCCGGTCTCCCTTTCTCTTGGAAACAATGACTTACATCAATTCTTTTACATAATTCTTGTTTCTCATGACATTTCTAACATTGCCCACAATTATCAACTTTCTAAGTCTTTCTGAGCAGGAGAAATCGCAAAACATAGTCATTTCTTCATTGCTGTCCACAAACAACGCTTTTTTACACTCCGGTCTCCCTTTCTCTTGGAAACAATGACTTACATCAATTCTTTTACATAATTCTTGTTTCTCATGACATTTCTAACATTGCCCACAATTATCAACTTTCTAAGTCTTTCTGAGCAAGAGAAATCGCAAAACAGTCATTTCTTCATTGCCGTCCAAAAACAACGCTTTTTTACACTCCGGTCTCCCTTTCTCTTGGAAACAATGACTTACATCAATTCTTTTACATAATTCTTGTTTCTCATGACATTTCTAACATTGCCCACAATTATCAACTTTCTAAGTCTTTCTGAGCAGGAGAAATCGCAAAACATAGTCATTTCTTCATTGCCGTCCAAAAACAACGCTTTTTTACACTCCGGTCTCCCTTTCTCTTGGAAACAATGACTTACATCAATTCTTTTACATAATTCTTGTTTCTCATGACATTTCTAACATTGCCCACAATTATCAACTTTCTAAGTCTTTCTGAGCAGGAGAAATCGCAAAACATAGTCATTTCTTCATTGCCGTCCAAAAACAACGCTTTTTTACACTCCTGTCTCCCTTTCTCTTGGAAACAATGACTTACATCAATTCTTTTACATAATTCTTGTTTCTCATGACATTTCTAACATTGCCCACAATTATCAACTTTCTAAATCTTTCTGAGCAGGAGAAATCTTAAAACATAGTCATTTCTTCATTGCCGTCCAAAAACAACGCTTTTTTACACTCCGGTCTCCCTTTCTCTTGGAAACAATGACTTACATCAATTCTTTTACATAATTCTTGTTTCTCATGACATTTCTAACATTGCCCACAATTATCAACTTTCTAAGTCTTTCTGAGCAAGAGAAATCGCAAAACAGTCATTTCTTCATTGCCGTCCAAAAACAACGCTTTTTTACACTCCGGTCTCCCTTTCTCTTGGAAACAATGACTTACATCAATTCTTTTACATAATTCTTGTTTCTCATGACATTTCTAACATTGCCCACAATTATCAACTTTCTAAGTCTTTCTGAGCAGGAGAAATCGCAAAACATAGTCATTTCTTCATTGCCGTCCAAAAACAACGCTTTTTTACACTCCTGTCTCCCTTTCTCTTGGAAACAATGACTTACATCAATTCTTTTACATAATTCTTGTTTCTCATGACATTTCTAACATTGCCCACAATTATCAACTTTCTAAGTCTTTCTGAGCAGGAGAAATCGCAAAACATAGTCATTTCTTCATTGCCGTCCAAAAACAACGATTTTTTACACTCCGGTCTCCCTTTCTCTTGGAAACAATGACTTACATCAATTCTTTTACATAATTCTTGTTTCTCATGACATTTCTAACATTGCCCACAATTATCAACTTTCTAAGTCTTTCTGAGCAAGAGAAATCGCAAAACAGTCATTTCTTCATTGCCGTCCAAAAACAACGCTTTTTTACACTCCGGTCTCCCTTTCTCTTGGAAACAATGACTTACATCAATTCTTTTACATAATTCTTGTTTCTCATGACATTTCTAACATTGCCCACAATTATCAACTTTCTAAGTCTTTCTGAGCAGGAGAAATCGCAAAACAGTCATTTCTTCATTGCCGTCCAAAAACAACGCTTTTTTACACTCCGGTCTCCCTTTCTCTTGGAAACAATGACTTACATCAATTCTTTTACATAATTCTTGTTTCTCATGACATTTCTAACATTGCCCACAATTATCAACTTTCTAAGTCTTTCTGAGCAAGAGAAATCGCAAAACAGTCATTTCTTCATTGCCGTCCAAAAACAACGCTTTTTTACACTCCGGTCTCCCTTTCTCTTGGAAACAATGACTTACATCAATTCTTTTACATAATTCTTGTTTCTCATGACATTTCTAACATTGCCCACAATTATCAACTTTCTAAGTCTTTCTGAGCAGGAGAAATCGCAAAACATAGTCATTTCTTCATTGCCGTCCAAAAACAACGCTTTTTTACACTCCGGTCTCCCTTTCTCTTGGAAACAATGACTTACATCAATTCTTTTACATAATTCTTGTTTCTCATGACATTTCTAACATTGCCCACAATTATCAACTTTCTAAGTCTTTCTGAGCAGGAGAAATCGCAAAACATAGTCATTTCTTCATTGCCGTCCAAAAACAACGCTTTTTTACACTCCTGTCTCCCTTTCTCTTGGAAACAATGACTTACATCAATTCTTTTACATAATTCTTGTTTCTCATGACATTTCTAACATTGCCCACAATTATCAACTTTCTAAATCTTTCTGAGCAGGAGAAATCTTAAAACATAGTCATTTCTTCATTGCCGTCCAAAAACAACGCTTTTTTACACTCCGGTCTCCCTTTCTCTTGGAAACAATGACTTACATCAATTCTTTTACATAATTCTTGTTTCTCATGACATTTCTAACATTGCCCACAATTATCAACTTTCTAAGTCTTTCTGAGCAAGAGAAATCGCAAAACAGTCATTTCTTCATTGCCGTCCAAAAACAACGCTTTTTTACACTCCGGTCTCCCTTTCTCTTGGAAACAATGACTTACATCAATTCTTTTACATAATTCTTGTTTCTCATGACATTTCTAACATTGCCCACAATTATCAACTTTCTAAGTCTTTCTGAGCAGGAGAAATCGCAAAACATAGTCATTTCTTCATTGCCGTCCAAAAACAACGCTTTTTTACACTCCTGTCTCCCTTTCTCTTGGAAACAATGACTTACATCAATTCTTTTACATAATTCTTGTTTCTCATGACATTTCTAACATTGCCCACAATTATCAACTTTCTAAGTCTTTCTGAGCAGGAGAAATCGCAAAACATAGTCATTTCTTCATTGCCGTCCAAAAACAACGATTTTTTACACTCCGGTCTCCCTTTCTCTTGGAAACAATGACTTACATCAATTCTTTTACATAATTCTTGTTTCTCATGACATTTCTAACATTGCCCACAATTATCAACTTTCTAAGTCTTTCTGAGCAAGAGAAATCGCAAAACAGTCATTTCTTCATTGCCGTCCAAAAACAACGCTTTTTTACACTCCGGTCTCCCTTTCTCTTGGAAACAATGACTTACATCAATTCTTTTACATAATTCTTGTTTCTCATGACATTTCTAACATTGCCCACAATTATCAACTTTCTAAGTCTTTCTGAGCAGGAGAAATCGCAAAACATAGTCATTTCTTCATTGCTGTCCACAAACAACGCTTTTTTACACTCCGGTCTCCCTTTCTCTTGGAAACAATGACTTACATCAATTCTTTTACATAATTCTTGTTTCTCATGACATTTCTAACATTGCCCACAATTATCAACTTTCTAAGTCTTTCTGAGCAAGAGAAATCGCAAAACAGTCATTTCTTCATTGCCGTCCAAAAACAACGCTTTTTTACACTCCGGTCTCCCTTTCTCTTGGAAACAATGACTTACATCAATTCTTTTACATAATTCTTGTTTCTCATGACATTTCTAACATTGCCCACAATTATCAACTTTCTAAGTCTTTCTGAGCAGGAGAAATCGCAAAACATAGTCATTTCTTCATTGCCGTCCAAAAACAACGATTTTTTACACTCCGGTCTCCCTTTCTCTTGGAAACAATGACTTACATCAATTCTTTTACATAATTCTTGTTTCTCATGACATTTCTAACATTGCCCACAATTATCAACTTTCTAAGTCTTTCTGAGCAAGAGAAATCGCAAAACAGTCATTTCTTCATTGCCGTCCAAAAACAACGCTTTTTTACACTCCGGTCTCCCTTTCTCTTGGAAACAATGACTTACATCAATTCTTTTACATAATTCTTGTTTCTCATGACATTTCTAACATTGCCCACAATTATCAACTTTCTAAGTCTTTCTGAGCAGGAGAAATCGCAAAACATAGTCATTTCTTCATTGCTGTCCACAAACAACGCTTTTTTACACTCCGGTCTCCCTTTCTCTTGGAAACAATGACTTACATCAATTCTTTTACATAATTCTTGTTTCTCATGACATTTCTAACATTGCCCACAATTATCAACTTTCTAAGTCTTTCTGAGCAAGAGAAATCGCAAAACAGTCATTTCTTCATTGCCGTCCAAAAACAACGCTTTTTTACACTCTGGTCTCCCTTTCTCTTGGAAACAATGACTTACATCAATTCTTTTACATAATTCTTGTTTCTCATGACATTTCTAACATTGCCCACAATTATCAACTTTCTAAGTCTTTCTGAGCAGGAGAAATCGCAAAACATAGTCATTTCTTCATTGCCGTCCAAAAACAACGCTTTTTTACACTCCGGTCTCCCTTTCTCTTGGAAACAATGACTTACATCAATACTTTTACATAATTCTTGTTTCTCATGACATTTCTAACATTGCCCACAATTATCAACTTTCTAAGTCTTTCTGAGCAAGAGAAATCGCAAAACAGTCATTTCTTCATTGCCGTCCAAAAACAACGCTTTTTTACACTCCGGTCTCCCTTTCTCTTGAAAACAATGACTTACATCAATTCTTTTACATAATTCTTGTTTCTCATGACATTTCTAACATTGCCCACAATTATCAACTTTCTAAGTCTTTCTGAGCAGGAGAAATCGCAAAACATAGTCATTTCTTCATTGCCGTCCAAAAACAACGCTTTTTTACACTCCGGTCTCCCTTTCTCTTGGAAACAATGACTTACATCAATTCTTTTACATAATTCTTGTTTCTCATGACATTTCTAACATTGCCCACAATTATCAACTTTCTAAGTCTTTCTGAGCAAGAGAAATCGCAAAACAGTCATTTCTTCATTGCCGTCCAAAAACAACGCTTTTTTACACTCCGGTCTCCCTTTCTCTTGGAAACAATGACTTACATCAATTCTTTTACATAATTCTTGTTTCTCATGACATTTCTAACATTGCCCACAATTATCAACTTTCTAAGTCTTTCTGAGCAGGAGAAATCGCAAAACATAGTCATTTCTTCATTGCTGTCCACAAACAACGCTTTTTTACACTCCGGTCTCCCTTTCTCTTGGAAACAATGACTTACATCAATTCTTTTACATAATTCTTGTTTCTCATGACATTTCTAACATTGCCCACAATTATCAACTTTCTAAGTCTTTCTGAGCAAGAGAAATCGCAAAACAGTCATTTCTTCATTGCCGTCCAAAAACAACGCTTTTTTACACTCCGGTCTCCCTTTCTCTTGGAAACAATGACTTACATCAATTCTTTTACATAATTCTTGTTTCTCATGACATTTCTAACATTGCCCACAATTATCAACTTTCTAAGTCTTTCTGAGCAGGAGAAATCGCAAAACATAGTCATTTCTTCATTGCCGTCCAAAAACAACGCTTTTTTACACTCCGGTCTCCCTTTCTCTTGGAAACAATGACTTACATCAATTCTTTTACATAATTCTTGTTTCTCATGACATTTCTAACATTGCCCACAATTATCAACTTTCTAAGTCTTTCTGAGCAGGAGAAATCGCAAAACATAGTCATTTCTTCATTGCCGTCCAAAAACAACGCTTTTTTACACTCCTGTCTCCCTTTCTCTTGGAAACAATGACTTACATCAATTCTTTTACATAATTCTTGTTTCTCATGACATTTCTAACATTGCCCACAATTATCAACTTTCTAAGTCTTTCTGAGCAGGAGAAATCGCAAAACATAGTCATTTCTTCATTGCCGTCCAAAAACAACGCTTTTTTACACTCCGGTCTCCCTTTCTCTTGGAAACAATGACTTACATCAATACTTTTACATAATTCTTGTTTCTCATGACATTTCTAACATTGCCCACAATTATCAACTTTCTAAGTCTTTCTGAGCAAGAGAAATCGCAAAACAGTCATTTCTTCATTGCCGTCCAAAAACAACGCTTTTTTACACTCCGGTCTCCCTTTCTCTTGAAAACAATGACTTACATCAATTCTTTTACATAATTCTTGTTTCTCATGACATTTCTAACATTGCCCACAATTATCAACTTTCTAAGTCTTTCTGAGCAGGAGAAATCGCAAAACATAGTCATTTCTTCATTGCCGTCCAAAAACAACGCTTTTTTACACTCCGGTCTCCCTTTCTCTTGGAAACAATGACTTACATCAATTCTTTTACATAATTCTTGTTTCTCATGACATTTCTAACATTGCCCACAATTATCAACTTTCTAAGTCTTTCTGAGCAAGAGAAATCGCAAAACAGTCATTTCTTCATTGCCGTCCAAAAACAACGCTTTTTTACACTCCGGTCTCCCTTTCTCTTGGAAACAATGACTTACATCAATTCTTTTACATAATTCTTGTTTCTCATGACATTTCTAACATTGCCCACAATTATCAACTTTCTAAGTCTTTCTGAGCAGGAGAAATCGCAAAACATAGTCATTTCTTCATTGCTGTCCACAAACAACGCTTTTTTACACTCCGGTCTCCCTTTCTCTTGGAAACAATGACTTACATCAATTCTTTTACATAATTCTTGTTTCTCATGACATTTCTAACATTGCCCACAATTATCAACTTTCTAAGTCTTTCTGAGCAAGAGAAATCGCAAAACAGTCATTTCTTCATTGCCGTCCAAAAACAACGCTTTTTTACACTCCGGTCTCCCTTTCTCTTGGAAACAATGACTTACATCAATTCTTTTACATAATTCTTGTTTCTCATGACATTTCTAACATTGCCCACAATTATCAACTTTCTAAGTCTTTCTGAGCAGGAGAAATCGCAAAACATAGTCATTTCTTCATTGCCGTCCAAAAACAACGCTTTTTTACACTCCGGTCTCCCTTTCTCTTGGAAACAATGACTTACATCAATTCTTTTACATAATTCTTGTTTCTCATGACATTTCTAACATTGCCCACAATTATCAACTTTCTAAGTCTTTCTGAGCAGGAGAAATCGCAAAACATAGTCATTTCTTCATTGCCGTCCAAAAACAACGCTTTTTTACACTCCTGTCTCCCTTTCTCTTGGAAACAATGACTTACATCAATTCTTTTACATAATTCTTGTTTCTCATGACATTTCTAACATTGCCCACAATTATCAACTTTCTAAATCTTTCTGAGCAGGAGAAATCTTAAAACATAGTCATTTCTTCATTGCCGTCCAAAAACAACGCTTTTTTACACTCCGGTCTCCCTTTCTCTTGGAAACAATGACTTACATCAATTCTTTTACATAATTCTTGTTTCTCATGACATTTCTAACATTGCCCACAATTATCAACTTTCTAAGTCTTTCTGAGCAAGAGAAATCGCAAAACAGTCATTTCTTCATTGCCGTCCAAAAACAACGCTTTTTTACACTCCGGTCTCCCTTTCTCTTGGAAACAATGACTTACATCAATTCTTTTACATAATTCTTGTTTCTCATGACATTTCTAACATTGCCCACAATTATCAACTTTCTAAGTCTTTCTGAGCAGGAGAAATCGCAAAACATAGTCATTTCTTCATTGCCGTCCAAAAACAACGCTTTTTTACACTCCTGTCTCCCTTTCTCTTGGAAACAATGACTTACATCAATTCTTTTACATAATTCTTGTTTCTCATGACATTTCTAACATTGCCCACAATTATCAACTTTCTAAGTCTTTCTGAGCAGGAGAAATCGCAAAACATAGTCATTTCTTCATTGCCGTCCAAAAACAACGATTTTTTACACTCCGGTCTCCCTTTCTCTTGGAAACAATGACTTACATCAATTCTTTTACATAATTCTTGTTTCTCATGACATTTCTAACATTGCCCACAATTATCAACTTTCTAAGTCTTTCTGAGCAAGAGAAATCGCAAAACAGTCATTTCTTCATTGCCGTCCAAAAACAACGCTTTTTTACACTCCGGTCTCCCTTTCTCTTGGAAACAATGACTTACATCAATTCTTTTACATAATTCTTGTTTCTCATGACATTTCTAACATTGCCCACAATTATCAACTTTCTAAGTCTTTCTGAGCAGGAGAAATCGCAAAACAGTCATTTCTTCATTGCCGTCCAAAAACAACGCTTTTTTACACTCCGGTCTCCCTTTCTCTTGGAAACAATGACTTACATCAATTCTTTTACATAATTCTTGTTTCTCATGACATTTCTAACATTGCCCACAATTATCAACTTTCTAAGTCTTTCTGAGCAAGAGAAATCGCAAAACAGTCATTTCTTCATTGCCGTCCAAAAACAACGCTTTTTTACACTCCGGTCTCCCTTTCTCTTGGAAACAATGACTTACATCAATTCTTTTACATAATTCTTGTTTCTCATGACATTTCTAACATTGCCCACAATTATCAACTTTCTAAGTCTTTCTGAGCAGGAGAAATCGCAAAACATAGTCATTTCTTCATTGCCGTCCAAAAACAACGCTTTTTTACACTCCGGTCTCCCTTTCTCTTGGAAACAATGACTTACATCAATTCTTTTACATAATTCTTGTTTCTCATGACATTTCTAACATTGCCCACAATTATCAACTTTCTAAGTCTTTCTGAGCAGGAGAAATCGCAAAACATAGTCATTTCTTCATTGCCGTCCAAAAACAACGCTTTTTTACACTCCTGTCTCCCTTTCTCTTGGAAACAATGACTTACATCAATTCTTTTACATAATTCTTGTTTCTCATGACATTTCTAACATTGCCCACAATTATCAACTTTCTAAATCTTTCTGAGCAGGAGAAATCTTAAAACATAGTCATTTCTTCATTGCCGTCCAAAAACAACGCTTTTTTACACTCCGGTCTCCCTTTCTCTTGGAAACAATGACTTACATCAATTCTTTTACATAATTCTTGTTTCTCATGACATTTCTAACATTGCCCACAATTATCAACTTTCTAAGTCTTTCTGAGCAAGAGAAATCGCAAAACAGTCATTTCTTCATTGCCGTCCAAAAACAACGCTTTTTTACACTCCGGTCTCCCTTTCTCTTGGAAACAATGACTTACATCAATTCTTTTACATAATTCTTGTTTCTCATGACATTTCTAACATTGCCCACAATTATCAACTTTCTAAGTCTTTCTGAGCAGGAGAAATCGCAAAACATAGTCATTTCTTCATTGCCGTCCAAAAACAACGCTTTTTTACACTCCTGTCTCCCTTTCTCTTGGAAACAATGACTTACATCAATTCTTTTACATAATTCTTGTTTCTCATGACATTTCTAACATTGCCCACAATTATCAACTTTCTAAGTCTTTCTGAGCAGGAGAAATCGCAAAACATAGTCATTTCTTCATTGCCGTCCAAAAACAACGATTTTTTACACTCCGGTCTCCCTTTCTCTTGGAAACAATGACTTACATCAATTCTTTTACATAATTCTTGTTTCTCATGACATTTCTAACATTGCCCACAATTATCAACTTTCTAAGTCTTTCTGAGCAAGAGAAATCGCAAAACAGTCATTTCTTCATTGCCGTCCAAAAACAACGCTTTTTTACACTCCGGTCTCCCTTTCTCTTGGAAACAATGACTTACATCAATTCTTTTACATAATTCTTGTTTCTCATGACATTTCTAACATTGCCCACAATTATCAACTTTCTAAGTCTTTCTGAGCAGGAGAAATCGCAAAACATAGTCATTTCTTCATTGCCGTCCAAAAACAACGCTTTTTTACACTCCGGTCTCCCTTTCTCTTGGAAACAATGACTTACATCAATTCTTTTACATAATTCTTGTTTCTCATGACATTTCTAACATTGCCCACAATTAACAACTTTCTAAGTCTTTCTGAGCAAGAGAAATCGCAAAACAGTCATTTCTTCATTGCCGTCCAAAAACAACGCTTTTTTACACTCCGGTCTCCCTTTCTCTTGGAAACAATGACTTACATCAATTCTTTTACATAATTCTTGTTTCTCATGACATTTCTAACATTGCCCACAATTATCAACTTTCTAAGTCTTTCTGAGCAGGAGAAATCGCAAAACATAGTCATTTCTTCATTGCCGTCCAAAAACAACGCTTTTTTACACTCCTGTCTCCCTTTCTCTTGGAAACAATGACTTACATCAATTCTTTTACATAATTCTTGTTTCTCATGACATTTCTAACATTGCCCACAATTATCAACTTTCTAAATCTTTCTGAGCAGGAGAAATCTTAAAACATAGTCATTTCTTCATTGCCGTCCAAAAACAACGCTTTTTTACACTCCGGTCTCCCTTTCTCTTGGAAACAATGACTTACATCAATTCTTTTACATAATTCTTGTTTCTCATGACATTTCTAACATTGCCCACAATTATCAACTTTCTAAGTCTTTCTGAGCAAGAGAAATCGCAAAACAGTCATTTCTTCATTGCCGTCCAAAAACAACGCTTTTTTACACTCCGGTCTCCCTTTCTCTTGGAAACAATGACTTACATCAATTCTTTTACATAATTCTTGTTTCTCATGACATTTCTAACATTGCCCACAATTATCAACTTTCTAAGTCTTTCTGAGCAGGAGAAATCGCAAAACATAGTCATTTCTTCATTGCCGTCCAAAAACAACGCTTTTTTACACTCCTGTCTCCCTTTCTCTTGGAAACAATGACTTACATCAATTCTTTTACATAATTCTTGTTTCTCATGACATTTCTAACATTGCCCACAATTATCAACTTTCTAAGTCTTTCTGAGCAGGAGAAATCGCAAAACATAGTCATTTCTTCATTGCCGTCCAAAAACAACGATTTTTTACACTCCGGTCTCCCTTTCTCTTGGAAACAATGACTTACATCAATTCTTTTACATAATTCTTGTTTCTCATGACATTTCTAACATTGCCCACAATTATCAACTTTCTAAGTCTTTCTGAGCAAGAGAAATCGCAAAACAGTCATTTCTTCATTGCCGTCCAAAAACAACGCTTTTTTACACTCCGGTCTCCCTTTCTCTTGGAAACAATGACTTACATCAATTCTTTTACATAATTCTTGTTTCTCATGACATTTCTAACATTGCCCACAATTATCAACTTTCTAAGTCTTTCTGAGCAGGAGAAATCGCAAAACATAGTCATTTCTTCATTGCCGTCCAAAAACAACGCTTTTTTACACTCCGGTCTCCCTTTCTCTTGGAAACAATGACTTACATCAATTCTTTTACATAATTCTTGTTTCTCATGACATTTCTAACATTGCCCACAATTAACAACTTTCTAAGTCTTTCTGAGCAAGAGAAATCGCAAAACAGTCATTTCTTCATTGCCGTCCAAAAACAACGCTTTTTTACACTCCTGTCTCCCTTTCTCTTGGAAACAATGACTTACATCAATTCTTTTACATAATTCTTGTTTCTCATGACATTTCTAACATTGCCCACAATTATCAACTTTCTAAGTCTTTCTGAGCAGGAGAAATCGCAAAACATAGTCATTTCTTCATTGCCGTCCAAAAACAACGCTTTTTTACACTCCTGTCTCCCTTTCTCTTGGAAACAATGACTTACATCAATTCTTTTACATAATTCTTGTTTCTCATGACATTTCTAACATTGCCCACAATTATCAACTTTCTAAGTCTTTCTGAGCAGGAGAAATCGCAAAACATAGTCATTTCTTCATTGCCGTCCAAAAACAACGCTTTTTTACACTCCGGTCTCCCTTTCTCTTGGAAACAATGACTTACATCAATTCTTTTACATAATTCTTGTTTCTCATGACATTTCTAACATTGCCCACAATTATCAACTTTCTAAGTCTTTCTGAGCAAGAGAAATCGCAAAACAGTCATTTCTTCATTGCCGTCCAAAAACAACGCTTTTTTACACTCCGGTCTCCCTTTCTCTTGGAAACAATGACTTACATCAATTCTTTTACATAATTCTTGTTTCTCATGACATTTCTAACATTGCCCACAATTATCAACTTTCTAAGTCTTTCTGCGCAGGAGAAATCGCAAAACATAGTCATTTCTTCATTGCCGTCCAAAAACAACGCTTTTTTACACTCCTGTCTCCCTTTCTCTTGGAAACAATGACTTACATCAATTCTTTTACATAATTCTTGTTTCTCATGACATTTCTAACATTGCCCACAATTATCAACTTTCTAAGTCTTTCTGAGCAGGAGAAATCGCAAAACATAGTCATTTCTTCATTGCCGTCCAAAAACAACGCTTTTTTACACTCCGGTCTCCCTTTCTCTTGGAAACAATGACTTACATCAATACTTTTACATAATTCTTGTTTCTCATGACATTTCTAACATTGCCCACAATTATCAACTTTCTAAGTCTTTCTGAGCAAGAGAAATCGCAAAACAGTCATTTCTTCATTGCCGTCCAAAAACAACGCTTTTTTACACTCCTGTCTCCCTTTCTCTTGGAAACAATGACTTACATCAATTCTTTTACATAATTGTTGTTTCTCATGACATTTCTAACATTGCCCACAATTATCAACTTTCTAAGTCTTTCTGAGCAGGAGAAATCGCAAAACATAGTCATTTCTTCATTGCCGTCCAAAAACAACGCTTTTTTACACTCCTGTCTCCCTTTCTCTTGGAAACAATGACTTACATCAATTCTTTTACATAATTCTTGTTTCTCATGACATTTCTAACATTGCCCACAATTATCAACTTTCTAAGTCTTTCTGAGCAGGAGAAATCGCAAAACATAGTCATTTCTTCATTGCCGTCCAAAAACAACGCTTTTTTACACTTCTGTCTCCCTTTCTCTTGGAAACAATGACTTACATCAATTCTTTTACATAATTCTTGTTTCTTATGACATTTCTAACATTGCCCACAATTATCAACTTTCTAAGTCTTTCTGAGCAGGAGAAATCGCAAAACATAGTCATTTCTTCATTGCCGTCCAAAAACAACGCTTTTTTACACTCCGGTCTCCCTTTCTCTTGGAAACAATGACTTACATCAATTCTTTTACATAATTCTTGTTTCTCATGACATTTCTAACATTGCCCACAATTATCAACTTTCTAAGTCTTTCTGAGCAAGAGAAATCGCAAAACAGTCATTTCTTCATTGCCGTCCAAAAACAACGCTTTTTTACACTCCTGTCTCCCTTTCTCTTGGAAACAATGACTTACATCAATTCTTTTACATAATTCTTGTTTCTCATGACATTTCTAACATTGCCCACAATTATCAACTTTCTAAGTCTTTCTGAGCAGGAGAAATCGCAAAACATAGTCATTTCTTCATTGCCGTCCAAAAACAATGCTTTTTTACACTCCGGTCTCCCTTTCTCTTGGAAACAATGACTTACATCAATTCTTTTACATAATTCTTGTTTCTCATGACATTTCTAACATTGCCCACAATTATCAACTTTCTAAGTCTTTCTGAGCAGGAGAAATCGCAAAACATAGTCATTTCTTCATTGCCGTCCAAAAACAACGCTTTTTTACACTCCGGTCTCCCTTTCTCTTGGAAACAATGACTTACATCAATTCTTTTACATAATTCTTGTTTCTCATGACATTTCTAACATTGCCCACAATTATCAACTTTCTAAGTCTTTCTGAGCAGGAGAAATCGCAAAACATAGTCATTTCTTCATTGCCGTCCAAAAACAACGCTTTTTTACACTCCTGTCTCCCTTTCTCTTGGAAACAATGACTTACATCAATTCTTTTACATAATTCTTGTTTCTCATGACATTTCTAACATTGCCCACAATTATCAACTTTCTAAGTCTTTCTGAGCAGGAGAAATCGCAAAACATAGTCATTTCTTCATTGCCGTCCAAAAACAACGCTTTTTTACACTCCGGTCTCCCTTTCTCTTGGAAACAATGACTTACATCAATTCTTTTACATAATTCTTGTTTCTCATGACATTTCTAACATTGCCCACAATTATCAACTTTCTAAGTCTTTCTGAGCAAGAGAAATCGCAAAACAGTCATTTCTTCATTGCCGTCCAAAAACAACGCTTTTTTACACTCCGGTCTCCCTTTCTCTTGGAAACAATGACTTACATCAATTCTTTTACATAATTCTTGTTTCTCATGACATTTCTAACATTGCCCACAATTATCAACTTTCTAAGTCTTTCTGAGCAGGAGAAATCGCAAAACATAGTCATTTCTTCATTGCCGTCCAAAACAACGCTTTTTTACACTCCGGTCTCCCTTTCTCTTGGAAACAATGACTTACATCAATTCTTTTACATAATTCTTGTTTCTCATGACATTTCTAACATTGCCCACAATTATCAACTTTCTAAGTCTTTCTGAGCAGGAGAAATCGCAAAACATAGTCATTTCTTCATTTGCCGTCCAAAAACAACGCTTTTTTACACTTCTGTCTCCCTTTCTCTTGGAAACAATGACTTACATCAATTCTTTTACATAATTCTTGTTTCTTATGACATTCTAACATTGCCCACAATTATCAACTTTCTAAGTCTTTCTGAGCAGGAGAAATCGCAAAACATAGTCATTTCTTCATTGCCGTCCAAAAACAACGCTTTTTTACACTCCGGTCTCCCTTTCTCTTGGAAACAATGACTTACATCAATTCTTTTACATAATTCTTGTATTCTCATGACATTTCTAACATTGCCCACAATTATCAACTTTCTAAGTCTTTCTGAGCAAGAGAAATCGCAAAACAGTCATTTCTTCATTGCCGTCCAAAAACAACGCTTTTTTACACTCCTGTCTCCCTTTCTCTTGGAAACAATGACTTACATCAATTCTTTTACATAATTCTTGTTTCTCATGACATTTCTAACATTGCCCACAATTATCAACTTTCTAAGTCTTTCTGAGCAGGAGAAATCGCAAAACATAGTCATTTCTTCATTGCCGTCCAAAAACAATGCTTTTTTACACTCCGGTCTCCCTTTCTCTTGGAAACAATGACTTACATCAATTCTTTTACATAATTCTTGTTTCTCATGACATTTCTAACATTGCCCACAATTATCAACTTTCTAAGTCTTTCTGAGCAGGAGAAATCGCAAAACATAGTCATTTCTTCATTGCCGTCCAAAAACAACGCTTTTTTACACTCCGGTCTCCCTTTCTCTTGGAAACAATGACTTACATCAATTCTTTTACATAATTCTTGTTTCTCATGACATTTCTAACATTGCCCACAATTATCAACTTTCTAAGTCTTTCTGAGCAGGAGAAATCGCAAAACATAGTCATTTCTTCATTGCCGTCCAAAAACAACGCTTTTTTACACTCCTGTCTCCCTTTCTCTTGGAAACAATGACTTACATCAATTCTTTTACATAATTCTTGTTTCTCATGACATTTCTAACATTGCCCACAATTATCAACTTTCTAAGTCTTTCTGAGCAGGAGAAATCGCAAAACATAGTCATTTCTTCATTGCCGTCCAAAAACAACGCTTTTTTACACTCCGGTCTCCCTTTCTCTTGGAAACAATGACTTACATCAATTCTTTTACATAATTCTTGTTTCTCATGACATTTCTAACATTGGCCCACAATTATCAACTTTCTAAGTCTTTCTGAGCAAGAGAAATCGCAAAACAGTCATTTCTTCATTGCCGTCCAAAAACAACGCTTTTTTACACTCCGGTCTCCCTTTCTCTTGGAAACAATGACTTACATCAATTCTTTTACATAATTCTTGTTTCTCATGACATTTCTAACATTGCCCACAATTATCAACTTTCTAAGTCTTTCTGAGCAGGAGAAATCGCAAAACATAGTCATTTCTTCATTGCCGTCCAAAAACAACGCTTTTTTACACTCCGGTCTCCCTTTCTCTTGGAAACAATGACTTACATCAATTCTTTTACATAATTCTTGTTTCTCATGACATTTCTAACATTGCCCACAATTATCAACTTTCTAAGTCTTTCTGAGCAGGAGAAATCGCAAAACATAGTCATTTCTTCATTGCCGTCCAAAACAACGCTTTTTTACACTCCGGTCTCCCTTTCTCTTGGAAACAATGACTTACATCAATTCTTTTACATAATTCTTGTTTCTCATGACATTTCTAACATTGCCCACAATTATCAACTTTCTAAGTCTTTCTGAGCAAGAGAAATCGCAAAACAGTCATTTCTTCATTGCCGTCCAAAAACAACGCTTTTTTACACTCCGGTCTCCCTTTCTCTTGGAAACAATGACTTACATCAATTCTTTTACATAATTCTTGTTTCTCATGACATTTCTAACATTGCCCACAATTATCAACTTTCTAAGTCTTTCTGAGCAGGAGAAATCGCAAAACATAGTCATTTCTTCATTGCCGTCCAAAAACAACGCTTTTTTACACTCCGGTCTCCCTTTCTCTTGGAAACAATGACTTACATCAATTCTTTTACATAATTCTTGTTTCTCATGACATTTCTAACATTGCCCACAATTATCAACTTTCTAAGTCTTTCTGAGCAGGAGAAATCGCAAAACATAGTCATTTCTTCATTGCCGTCCAAAAACAACGCTTTTTTACACTCCGGTCTCCCTTTCTCTTGGAAACAATGACTTACATCAATTCTTTTACATAATTCTTGTTTCTCATGACATTTCTAACATTGCCCACAATTATCAACTTTCTAAGTCTTTCTGAGCAGGAGAAATCGCAAAACATAGTGATTTCTTCATTGCCGTCCAAAAACAACGCTTTTTTACACTCCTGTCTCCCTTTCTCTTGGAAACAATGACTTACATCAATTCTTTTACATAATTCTTGTTTCTCATGACATTTCTAACATTGCCCACAATTATCAACTTTCTAAGTCTTTCTGAGCAGGAGAAATCGCAAAACATAGTCATTTCTTCATTGCCGTCCAAAAACAATGCTTTTTTACACTCCGGTCTCCCTTTCTCTTGGAAACAATGACTTACATCAATTCTTTTACATAATTCTTGTTTCTCATGACATTTCTAACATTGCCCACAATTATCAACTTTCTAAGTCTTTCTGAGCAGGAGAAATCGCAAAACATAGTCATTTCTTCATTGCGGTCCAAAAACAACGCTTTTTTACACTCCGGTCTCCCTTTCTCTTGGAAACAATGACTTACATCAATTCTTTTACATAATTCTTGTTTCTCATGACATTTCTAACATTGCCCACAATTATCAACTTTCTAAGTCTTTCTGAGCAAGAGAAATCGCAAAACAGTCATTTCTTCATTGCCGTCAAAAACAACGCTTTTTTACACTCCTGTCTCCCTTTCTCTTGGAAACAATGACTTACATCAATTCTTTTACATAATTCTTGTTTCTCATGACATTTCTAACATTGCCCACAATTATCAACTTTCTAAGTCTTTCTGAGCAGGAGAAATCGCAAAACATATTCATTTCTTCATTGCCGTCCAAAAACAACGCTTTTTTACACTCCGGTCTCCCTTTCTCTTGGAAACAATGACTTACATCAATTCTTTTACATAATTCTTGTTTCTCATGACATTTCTAACATTGCCCACAATTATCAACTTTCTAAGTCTTTCTGAGCAGGAGAAATCGCAAAACATAGTCATTTCTTCATTGCCGTCCAAAAACAACGCTTTTTTACACTCCTGTCTCCCTTTCTCTTGGAAACAATGACTTACATCAATTCTTTTACATAATTCTTGTTTCTCATGACATTTCTAACATTGCCCACAATTATCAACTTTCTAAGTCTTTCTGAGCAAGAGAAATCGCAAAACAGTCATTTCTTCATTGCCGTCTCAAAAACTACGCTTTTTTACACTCCGGTCTCCCTTTCTCTTGGAAACAATGACTTACATCAATTCTTTTACATAATTCTTGTTTCTCATGACATTTCTAACATTGCCCACAATTATCAACTTTCTAAGTCTTTCTGAGCAGGAGAAATCGCAAAACATAGTCATTTCTTCATTGCCGTCCAAAAACTACGCTTTTTTACACTCGGTCTCCCTTTCTCTTGGAAACAATGACTTACATCAATTCTTTTACATAATTCTTGTTTCTCATGACATTTCCTAACATTGCCCACAATTATCAACTTTCTAAGTCTTTCTGAGCAAGAGAAATCGCAAACAGTCATTTCTTCATTGCCATCCAAAAACAACGCTTTTTTACACTCCGGTCTCCCTTTCTCTTGGAAACAATGACTTACATCAATTCTTTTACATAATTCTTGTTTCTCATGACATTTCTAACATTGCCCACAATTATCAACTTTCTAAGTCTTTCTGAGCAGGAGAAATCGCAAAACATAGTCATTTCTTCATTGCCGTCCAAAAACAACGCTTTTTTACACTCCGGTCTCCCTTTCTCTTGGAAACAATGACTTACATCAATTCTTTTACATAATTCTTGTTTCTCATGACATTTCTAACATTGCCCACAATTATCAACTTTCTAAGTCTTTCTGAGCAGGAGAAATCGCAAAACATAGTCATTTCTTCATTGCCGTCCAAAAACAACGCTTTTTTACACTCCGGTCTCCCTTTCTCTTGGAAACAATGACTTACATCAATTCTTTTACATAATTCTTGTTTCTCATGACATTTCTAACATTGCCCACAATTATCAACTTTCTAAGTCTTTCTGAGCAGGAGAAATCGCAAAACATAGTCATTTCTTCATTGCCGTCCAAAAACAACGCTTTTTTACACTCCGGTCTCCCTTTCTCTTGGATACAAAGACTTACATCAATTCTTTTACATAATTCTTGTTTCTCATGACATTTCTACATTGCCCACAATTATCAACTTTCTAAGTCTTTCTGAGCAAGAGAAATCGCAAAACAGTCATTTCTTCATTGCCGTCCAAAAACAACGCTTTTTTACACTCCGGTCTCCCTTTCTCTTGGAAACAATGACTTACATCAATTCTTTTACATAATTCTTGTTTCTCATGACATTTCTATCATTGCCCACAATTATCAACTTTCTAAGTCTTTCTGAGCAGGAGAAATCGCAAAACATAGTCATTTCTTCATTGCCGTCCAAAAACAACGCTTTTTTACACTCCGGTCTCCCTTTCTCTTGGAAACAATGACTTACATCAATTCTTTTACATAATTCTTGTTTCTCATGACATTTCTAACATTGCCCACAATTATCAACTTTCTAAGTCTTTCTGAGCAGGAGAAATCGCAAAACAAGTCATTTCTTCATTGCCGTCCAAAAACAACGCTTTTTTACACTCCGGTCTCCCTTTCTCTTGGAAACAATGACTTACATCAATTCTTTTACATAATTCTTGTTTCTCATGACATTTCTAACATTGCCCACAATTATCAACTTTCTAAGTCTTTCTGAGCAGGAGAAATCGCAAAACATAGTCATTTCTTCATTGCCGTCCAAAAACAACGCTTTTTTACAGCTCCTGTCTCCCTTTCTCTTGGAAACAATGACTTACATCAATTCTTTTACATAATTCTTGTTTCTCATGACATTTCTAACATTGCCCACAATTATCAACTTTCTAAGTCTTTCTGAGCAGGAGAAATCGCAAAACATAGTCATTTCTTCATTGCCGTCCAAAAACAACGCTTTTTTACGCTCCGGTCTCCCTTTCTCTTGGAAACAATGACTTACATCAATTCTTTTACATAATTCTTGTTTCTCATGACATTTCTAACATTGCCCACAATTATCAACTTTCTAAGTCTTTCTGAGCAGGAGAAATCGCAAAACAGTCATTTCTTCATTGCCGTCCAAAAAACAACGCTTA
>NW_027448648.1:0-20026 GCF_038048845.1 Mixophyes fleayi
TATGAATTGAATCATGAATCATGAATCATGAATTGAATCATGAATCATGAATCATGAATCGAATCATAAATCATGAATTGAATCATGAATCATGAATCATGAATTGAATCATGAATCATGATTTGAATCATGAATCATGAATCGAATCATGAATCATGAATCAAGATTTATGAATCGAATCATGAATCATGAATTGAATCATGAATCATGAATCAAATCATAAATCATGAATCGAATCATGAATCATGAATCGAATCATGAATCATGAATCATGAATTGAATCATGAATTGAATCATGAATCGAATCATGAATCATGAAATGAATCATAAATTATGAATCATGAATCATGAATTGAATCATGAATCATGAATTATGAATCATGAATTGAATCATGAATCATGAATTATGAATCATGAATTGAATCATGAATCATGAATCGAATCATGAATCTTGAATTATATCATGAATTGAATCATTAAACATGAATCATGAATCAAATCATGAATCATGAATTGAATCATGAATTGAATCATGAATCATGAATCTTGAATTGAATCATGAATCATGAATCATGAATCGAATAATGAATCATGAAGCATGAATCATGAATCATGAATCGAATCATGAATCATGAATTATGAATTGAATCTTAAATAATGAATCATGAATGGAATCATGAATCAAGAATCATGAATGGAATCATGAATCATGAATGGAATCATGAATCATGAATCATGAATCGAATCATGAATCATGAATCATAAATCATGAATCATGAAACATAAATTGATTCATGAATCATGAATTGAATCATGAATTGAATCATGAATCATGAATCATGAATCATGAATCATGAATTGAATCATGAATCATGACTCATGAATTGAATCATCAATCATGAATCAAATCATGAATCATGAATTGAATCATGAATCATAAGTCATGAATTGAATCATGAATCATGAATTGAATCATGAATCATGAATCATGAATTGAATCATGAATCATGAATCATGAATCATGAATTGAATCATGAATCATGAATCATGAATCGAATAATGAATCATGAATTGAATCATGAATCATTAATCATGAATTGAATCATGAATTGAATCATGAATCAAATCATGAATCATGAATTAAATCATGAATCATGAATCATGAATTGAATCATGAATCATGAATCATGAATTGAATCATGAATCATGAATCATGAATTGAATCATGAATCATGAATCATGAATTGAATCATGAATCATGAATCAAGAATAATGAATCGAATCATGAATCATGAATTGAATCATGAATAATGAATCATGAATTGAATCATGAATCATGAATCATGAATTATGAATCATGAATTGAATTATGAATCATGGATAGAATCATGAATCATGAATCATGAATTGAATCATGAATCATGAATCATGAATTGAATCATGAATCTTGAATCATGAATCATGAATTGAATCATGATTCATGAATCGAATCATGAATCATGAATTGAATCATGAATCATGAATTGAATCATAAATCATGAATCGAATCATGAATCATGAATTCAATCATGAATTGAATCATGAATCATGAATTAAATCATGAATCATGAATCATGAATCGAATCATGAATCATGAATCAAGATTCATGAATCGAATCATGAATCATGAATTGAATCATGAATCTTGAATCATGAATCATGAATTGAATCATGAATCATGAATCGAATCATGAATCATGAATTGAATCATGAAACATGAATCATGAATTGAATCATGAATCATGAATCAAATCATGAATCATGAATCAAATCATGAATCATGAATTGAATCATGAATCTTGAATCATGAATCATGAATTGAATCATGAATCATGAATTGAATCATGAAACATGAATCATGAATTGAATCATGAATCATGAATCGAATCATGAATCATGAATTAAATCATGAATTGAATCATGAATCATGAATTGAATCATGTATTGAATCATGAATTGAATCATGAATTTAATCACTAATCATGAATCATGAATCGAATCATGAATCATGAATTTAATCATGAATCAAGAATCATAAATCGAATCATGAATCATGAAATGAATCAGGAATCGAATCATGAATTGAATCATGAATCATTAATTGAATCATGAATCATGAATTGAATCATGAATCATGAATTGAATCATCAATCATGAATTGAATCATCAATCATGAAGCATGAATCATGAATTGAATCATGAATCATGAATTATGAATTGAATCTTGAATCATGAATCATGAATCGAATCATGAATCATGAATCAAGAATCATGATTCGAATCATGAATCATGAATTGAATCATGAATCATGAATCATGAATCATGAATTGAATCATGAATCATGAATCATGAATCGAATCATGAATCATGAATCGAATCATGAATCTTGAATTGAATCATAATTTGAATCATGAATCATGAATCTTGAATTGAATCATGAATCATGAATCATGAATTGAATTTATGAATCATGAATCATAAATCGAATCATGAATCATGAATTGAATCAGGAATCGAATCATGAATTGAATCATGAATCATTTATTGAATCATGAATCATAAATCATGAATCATGAATTGAATCATGAATCATGAATCATGAATTGAATCATGAATCATGAATCGAATCATGAATCATGAATCATGAATCATGAATCATGATTTGAATCATGAATCATGAATCATAAATTGATTCACGAATCATGAATTGAATCATGAATTGAATCATGAATTAAATCATGAATCATGAATCATAAATTGATTCATAAATCATGAATTGAATCATGAATTGAATCATGAATCATGAATCATGAATTGAATCATAAATCATAAATCATGAATCCTAAATTGATTCATAAATCATGAATTGAATCATGAATTGAATCATGAATCATGAATCATGAATTGAATCATGAATCATGAATCATGAATCGAATCATAAATCATGAATTAAATCATGAATCATGAATCATGAATTGAATCATGAATCATGAATTGAATCATGAATCATGAATCGAATCATGAATCATGAATTGAATCATGAATTGAATCATGAATCATGAATTAAATCATGAATCATGAATCATGAATCGAATCATGAATCATGAATCAAGATTCATGAATCGAATCATGAATCATGAATTGAATCATGAATCTTGAATCATGAATCATGAATTGAATCATGAATCATGAATCGAATCATGAATCATGAATTGAATCATGAAACATGAATCATGAATTGAATCATGAATCATGAATCGAATCATGAATCATGAATTGAATCATGAATCTTGAATCATGAATCATGAATTGAATCATGAATCATGAATTGAATCATGAAACATGAATCATGAATTGAATTATGAATCATGATTGAATCATGAATCATGAATTAAATCATGAATTGAATCATGAATCATGAATTGAATCATGAATTTAATCACTAATCATGAATCATGAATCGAATCATGAATCATGAATTTATCATGAATCAAGAATCATAAATCGAATCATGAATCATGAAATGAATCAGGAATCGAATCATGAATTGAATCATGAATCATGAATTTAATCATGAATCGTGAATTGAATCATGAATCATGAATTGAATCATCAATCATGAAGCATGAATCATGAATTGAATCATGAATCATGAATTATGAATTGAATCTTGAATCATGAATCATGAATCGAATCATGAATCATGAATCAAGAATCATGATTCGAATCATGAAT
Organism: Mixophyes fleayi; assembly: GCF_038048845.1. Taxonomy (NCBI): domain Eukaryota; kingdom Metazoa; phylum Chordata; class Amphibia; order Anura; family Limnodynastidae; genus Mixophyes; species Mixophyes fleayi. The sequence continues at coordinate 3,776 of NW_027448648.1, forward strand.
CATGAATTGAATCATGAATCATGAATCATGAATCATGAATTGAATCATGAATCATGAATCATGAATCGAATCATGAATCATGAATCGAATCATGAATCTTGAATTGAATCATAATTTGAATCATGAATCATGAATCTTGAATTGAATCATGAATCATGAATCATGAATTGAATTTATGAATCATGAATCATAAATCGAATCATGAATCATGAATTGAATCAGGAATCGAATCATGAATTGAATCATGAATCATGAATTGAATCATGAATCATAAATCATGAATCATGAATTGAATCATGAATCATGAATCATGAATTGAATCATGAATCATGAATCAAATCATGAATCATGAATCATGAATCATGAATCATGATTTGAATCATGAATCTTGAATCATAAATTGATTCACGAATCATGAATTGAATCATGAATTGAATCATGAATTAAATCATGAATCATGAATCATGAATCATAAATTGATTCATAAATCATGAATTGAATCATGAATTGAATCATGAATCATGAATCATGAATTGAATCATAAATCATGAATCATGAATCATAAATTGATTCATAAATCATGAATTGAATCATGAATTAAATCATGAATCATGAATCATGAATTGAATCATGAATCATGAATCATGAATCGAATCATAAATCATGAATTGAATCATGAATCATGAATCATGAATTGAATCATGAATCATGAATCGAATCATGAATCATGAATTGAATCATGAATTGAATCATGAATCATGAATTAAATCATGAATCATGAATCATGAATCGAATCATGAATCATGAATCAAGATTCATGAATCGAATCATGAATCATGAATTGAATCATGAATCTTGAATCATGAATCATGAATTGAATCATTAATCATGAATCGAATCATGAATCATGAATCATGAATTGAATCATGAAACATGAATCATGAATTGAATCATGAATCATGAATCGAATCATGAATCATGAATCATGAATTGAATCATGAATCTTGAAACATGAATCATGAATTGAATCATGAATCATGAATTGAATCATGAAACATGAATCATGAATTGAATCATGAATCATGAATTAAATCATGAATTGAATCATGAATCATGAATTGAATCATGTATTGAATCATGAATTGAATCATGTATTGAATCATGAATTGAATCATGAATTTAATCACTAATCATGAATCATGAATCGAATCATGAATCATGAATTTAATCATGAATCAAGAATCATAAATCGAATCATGAATCATGAAATGAATCAGGAATCGAATCATGAATTAAATCATGAATCATGAATTGAATCATGAATCATGAATTGAATCATCAATCATGAAGCATGAATCATGAATTGAATCATGAATCATGAATTATGAATTGAATCTTGAATCATGAATCATGAATCGAATCATTAATCATGAATCAAGAATCATGATTCGAATCATGAATCATGAATTGAATCATGAATCTTGAATCATGAATTGAATCATGAATCATGAATCGAATCATGAATCTTCAATTGAATCTTAATTTGAATCATGAATCATGAATCATGAATTGAATTTATGAATCATGAATCATAAATCGAATCATGAATCATGAATTGAATCAGGAATCGAATCATGAATTGAATCATGAATCATGAATCGAATCATGAATCATGAATCATGAATCATGAATCATGAATCATGATTTGAATCATGAATCATGAATCATAAATTGATTCACGAATCATGAATTGAATCATGAATTGAATCATGAATTAAATCATGAATCATGAATCATGAATCATAAATTGATTCATAAATCATGAATTGAATCATGAATTGAATCATGAATCATGAATCATGAATTGAATCATAAATCATGAATCATGATTAATAAATTGATTCATAAATCATGAATTGAATCATGAATTGAATCATGAATTGAATCATGAATCATGAATCATGAATCAAATCATAAATCCTGAATTGAATCATGAATCATGAATCATGAATTGAATCATGAATCATGAATTGAATCATGAATCATGAATCAAATCATAAATCATGAATCGAATCATGAATCATGAATCGAATCATAAATCATGAATCATGAATTGAATCATGAATTGAATCATGAATCGAATCATGAATCATGAAATGAATCATAAATTATAAATCATGAATCATGAATTGAATCATGAATCATGAATTATGAATCATGAATTGAATCATGAATCATGAATTATGAATCATGAATTGAATCATGAATCATGAATCGAATCATGAATCTTGAATTGTATCATGAATTGAATCATTAAACATGAATCATGAATCAAATCATGAATCATGAATCATGAATTGAATCATGAATTGAATCATGAATCATGAATCTTGAATTGAATTATGAATCATGAATCATGAATCGAATAATGAATCATGAAGCATGAATCATGAATCATGAATCGAATCATGAATCATGAATTATGAATTGAATCTTGAATAATGAATCATGAATCGAATCATGAATCAAGAATCATGAATCGAATCATGAATCATGAATGGAATCATGAATCATGAATCATGAATCGAATCATGAATCATGAATCATAAATCATGAATCATGAAACATAAATTGATTCATGAATCATGAATTGAATCATGAATTGAATCATGAATCATGAATCATGAATCATGAATTGAATCATGAATCATGACTCATGAATTGAATCATGAATCATGAATCAAATCATGAATCATGAATTGAATCATGAATCATGAGTCATGAATTGAATCATGAATCATGAATTGAATCATGAATCATGAATCATGAATTGAATCATGAATCATGAATCATGAATTGAATAATGAATCATGAATCATGAATCGAATCATGAATCATGAATTGAATCATGAATCATTAATCATGAATTGAATCATGAATCATGAATCATGAATTGAATCATGAATCATGAATCATGAATCAAATCATGAATCATGAATTGAATCATGAATCATTAATCATGAATTGAATCATGAATTGAATCATGAATCAAATCATGAATCATGAATTAAATCATGAATCATGAATCATGAATTGAATCATGAATCATGAATCATGAATTGAATCATGAATCATGAATCATGAATTGAATCATGAATCATGAATCAAGAATCATGAATCGAATCATGAATCATGAATTGAATCATATATAATGAATCATGAATTGAATCATGAATCATGAATCATGAATTGAACCATGAATCATGAATCATGAATCGAATCATGAATCATGAATTGAATCATGAATCATTAATCATGAATTGAATCATGAATCAAATCATGAATCATGAATTAAATCATGAATCATGAATCATGATTTGAATCATGAATCATGAATCATGAATTGAATCATGAATCATGAATCATGAATTGAATCATGAATCATGAATTGAATCATGAATCATGAATCAAGAATCATGAATCGAATCATGAATCATGAATTGAATCATGAATAATGAATCATGAATTGAATCATGAATCATGAATCATGAAACATGAATCATGAATGTAATCATGAATTGAAACATGAATCATGAATCATGAATTGAATCATGAATTGAATCATGAATCATGAATTGAATCATAATTTAAATCATGAATCATGAATTGAATCATGAATGTAATCATGAATTGAATCATAAATCATGAATCATGAATAATAAATTGATTAATGAATCACGAATTGAATCATGAATTGAATCATGAATCATTAATCATGAAATAAATCATGAATCATGAATCATGAATCATTAATCATAAAATAAATCATGAATCATGAATCATGAATCATGAATCATGAATTGAATCATGAATCATGAATCATGAATCGAATCATAAATCATGAATTGAATCATGAATCATGAATCATAAATTGAATCATGAATCATGAATTGAATCATGAATAATGAATCATGAATTGAATCATGACTCATGAATCATGAATCGAATCATGAATCATGGATCAAGATTCATGAATCGAATCATGAATCATGAATTGAATCATGAATCTTGAATCATGAATCATGAATTGAATGATGAATCATGAATCGAATCATGAATCATGGATCAAGATTCATGAATCGAATCATGAATCATTAATTGAATCATGAATCTTGAATCATGAATCATGAATTGAATCATGAAACATGAATCGAATCATGAATCATGAATCATGAATCATGAATCATGATTTGAATCATGAATCATGAATCATAAATTAATTCACGAATCATGAATTGAATCATGAATTGAATCATGAATTAAATCATGAATCATGAATCATGAATCATAAATTGATTCATAAATCATGAATTGAATCATGAATTGAATCATGAATCATGAATCATGAATTGAATCATAAATCATGAATCATGATTAATAAATTGATTCATAAATCATGAATTGAATCATGAATTGAATCATGAATCATGAATCATGAATTGAATCATGAATCATGAATCATGAATCAAATCATAAATCCTGAATTGAATCATGAATCATGAATCATGAATTGAATCATGAATCATGATTTGAATCATGAATCATGAATTGAATCATGAATCATGAATCAAGATTCATGAATCGAATCATGAATCATGAATTGAATCATGAATCAAATCATAAATCATGAATCGAATCATGAATCATGAATCGAATCATAAATAATGAATCATGAATTGAATCATGAATTGAATCATGAATCGAATCATGAATCATGAAATGAATCATAAATTATAAATCATGAATCATGAATTGAATCATGAATCATGAATTATGAATCATGAATTGAATCATGAATCATGAATTATGAATCATGAATTGAATCATGAATCATGAATCGAATCATGAATCTTGAATTGTATCATGAATTGAATCATTAAACATGAATCATGAATCAAATCATGAATCATGAATCATGAATTGAATCATAAATTGAATCATGAATCATGAATCTTGAATTGAATTATGAATCATGAATCATGAATCGAATAATGAATCATGAAGCATGAATCATGAATCATGAATCGAATCATGAATCATGAATTATGAATTGAATCTTGAATAATGAATCATGAATCGAATCATGAATCAAGAATCATGAATCGAATCATGAATCATGAATGGAATCATGAATCATGAATCATGAATCGAATCATGAATCATGAATCATAAATCATGAATCATGAAACATAAATTGATTCATGAATCATGAATTGAATCATGAATTGAATCATGAATCATGAATCATGAATCATGAATTGAATCATGAATCATGACTCATGAATTGAATCATGAATCATGAATCAAATCATGAATCATGAATTGAATCATGAATCATGAGTCATGAATTGAATCATGAATCATGAATTGAATCATGAATCATGAATCATGAATTGAATCATGAATCATGAATCATGAATTGAATCATGAATCATGAATCATGAATTGAATCATGAATCATGAATCAAGAATCATGAATCAAATCATGAATCATGAATTGAATCATATATAATGAATCATGAATTGAATCATGAATCATGAATCATGAATTGAACCATGAATCATGAATCATGAATTGAATCATGAATCATGAATTGAATCATGAATCATTAATCATGAATTGAATCATGAATTGAATCATGAATCAAATCATGAATCATGAATTAAATCATGAATCATGAATCATGATTTGAATCATGAATCATGAATTGAATCATGAATCATGAATCATGAATTGAATCATGAATCATGAATCATGAATTGAATCATGAATCATGAATCAAGAATCATGAATCGAATCATGAATCATGAATTGAATCATGAATAATGAATCATGAATTGAATCATGAATCATGAATCATGAAACATGAATCATGAATGTAATCATGAATTGAAACATGAATCATGAATCATGAATTGAATCATGAATTGAATCATGAATCATGAATTGAATCATGAATTGAATCATAATTTAAATCATGAATCATGAATTGAATCATGAATGTAATCATGAATTGAAACATGAATCATTAATCATGAATTAAATCATGAATCATGAATCATGAATCATGAATTGAATCATAAATCATGAATCATGAATAATAAATTGATTAATGAATCACGAATTGAATCATGAATTGAATCATGAATCATTAATCATGAAATAAATCATGAATCATGAATCATGAATCATTAATCATAAAATAAATCATGAATCATGAATCATGAATCATGAATCATGAATTGAATCATGAATCATGAATCATGAATCGAATCATAAATCATGAATTGAATCATGAATCATGAATCATAAATTGAATCATGAATCATGAATTGAATCATGAATAATGAATCATGAATTGAATCATGACTCATGAATCATGAATCGAATCATGAATCATGGATCAAGATTCATGAATCGAATCATGAATCATTAATTGAATCATGAATCTTGAATCATGAATCATGAATTGAATCATGAAACATGAATCATGAATTGAATCATGAATCATGATTCGAATCATGAATCATGAATTGAATCATGAATCATGAATCAAGGATCATGAATCGAATCATGAATCATGAATTGAATCATGAATAATGAATCATGAATTGAATCATGAATCATGAATCATGAATTATGAATCATGAATTGAATCATGAATTGAATCATTAATTAAATCATTAATCATGAATTGAATCATGAATCATCAATCATGAATTGAATCATAATTTAAATCATGAATCATAAATTGAATCATGAATCATGAATCATGAATCGAATCATGAATCATGAATCGAATCATGAATCATGAATCGAATCATGAATCATGAATTGAATCATGAATTGAATCTCGAATCGAATCATGAATCATGAATTGAATCATGAATCTTGAATCATGAATCATGAATTGAATGATGAATCATGAATCGAATCATGAATCATGGATCAAGATTCATGAATCGAATCATGAATCATTAATTGAATCATGAATCTTGAATCATGAATCATGAATTGAATCATGAAACATGAATCGAATGATGAATCATGAATCATGAATCATGAATCATGATTTGAATCATGAATCATGAATCATAAATTGATTCACGAATCATGAATTGAATCATGAATTGAATCATGAATTAAATCATGAATCATGAATCATAAATTGATTCATAAATCATGAATTGAATCATGAATTGAATCATGAATCATGAATCATGAATTGAATCATAAATCATGAATCATGATTAATAAATTGATTCATAAATCATGAATTGAATCATGAATTGAATCATGAATTGAATCATGAATCATGAATCATGAATTGAATCATGAATCATGAATCAAATCATAAATCCTGAATTGAATCATGAATCATGAATCATGAATTGAATCATGAATCATGCTTTGAATCATGAATCATGAATTGAATCATGAATCATGAATCAAGATTCATGAATCGAATCATGAATCATGAATTGAATCATGAATCATGAATCAAATCATAAATCATGAATCGAATCATGAATCATGAATCGAATCATAAATCATGAATCATGAATTGAATCATGAATTGAATCATGAATCGAATCATGAATCATGAAATGAATCATAAATTATAAATCATGAATCATGAATTGAATCATGAATCATGAATTATGAATCATGAATTGAATCATGAATCATGAATTATGAATCATGAATTGAATCATGAATCATGAATCGAATCATGAATCTTGAATTGTATCATGAATTGAATCATTAAACATGAATCATGAATCAAATCATGAATCATGAATCATGAATTGAATCATGAATTGAATCATGAATCATGAATCTTGAATTGAATTATGAATCATGAATCGAATAATGAATCATGAAGCATGAATCATGAATCATGAATCGAATCATGAATCATGAATTATGAATTGAATCTTGAATAATGAATCATGAATCGAATCATGAATCAAGAATCATGAATGGAATCATGAATCATGAATGGAATCATGAATCATGAATCATGAATCGAATCATGAATCATGAATCATAAATCATGAATCATGAAACATAAATTGATTCATGAATCATGAATTGAATCATGAATTGAATCATGAATCATGAATCATGAATTGAATCATGAATCATGACTCATGAATTGAATCATGAATCATGAATCAAATCATGAATCATGAATTGAATCATGAATCATGAGTCATGAATTGAATCATGAATCATGAATTGAATCATGAATCATGAATCATGAATTGAATCATGAATCATGAATCATGAATTGAATCATGAATCATGAATCATGAATCGAATCATGAATCATGAATTGAATCATGAATCATTAATCATGAATTGAATCATGAATCATGAATCATGAATTGAATCATGAATCATGAATCATGAATCGAATCATGAATCATGAATTGAATCATGAATTGAATCATGAATCAAATCATGAATCATGAATTAAATCATGAATCATGAATCATGAATTGAATCATGAATCATGAATCATGAATTGAATCATGAATCATGAATTGAATCATGAATCATGAATCATGAATCGAATCATTAATCATGAATTGAATCATGAATTGAATCATGAATCAAATCATGAATCATGAATTAAATCATGAATCATGAATTGAATCATGAATCATGAATCATGAATTGAATCATGAATCATGAATTGAATCATGAATCATGAATCAAGAATCATGAATCGAATCATGAATCATGAATTGAATCATATATAATGAATCATGAATTGAATCATGAATCATGAATCATGAATTGAACCATGAATCATGAATCATGAATCGAATCATGAATCATGAATTGAATCATGAATCATTAATCATGAATTGAATCATGAATTGAATCATGAATCAAATCATGAATCATGAATTAAATCATGAATCATGAATCATGATTTGAATCATGAATCATGAATCATGAAACATGAATCATGAATGTAATCATGAATTGAAACATGAATCATGAATCATGAATTGAATCATGAATTGAATCATGAATCATGAATTGAATCATGAATTGAATCATAATTTAAATCATGAATCATGAATTGAATCATGAATGTAATCATGAATTGAAACATGAATCATTAATCATGAATTAAATCATGAATCATGAATCATGAATTGAATCATAAATCATGAATCATGAATAATAAATTGATTAATGAATCACGAATTGAATCATGAATTGAATCATGAATCGTTAATCATGAAATAAATCATGAATCATGAATCATGAATCATTAATCATAAAATAAATCATGAATCATGAATCATGAATCATGAATTGAATCATGAATCATGAATCATGAATCGAATCATAAATCATGAATTGAATCATGAATCATGAATCATAAATTGAATCATGAATCATGAATTGAATCATGAATAATGAATCATGAATTGAATCATGACTCATGAATCATGAATCGAATCATGAATCATGGATCAAGATTCATGAATCGAATCATGAATCATGAATTGAATCATGAATCTTGAATCATGAATCATGAATTGAATGATGAATCATGAATCGAATCATGAATCTTGAATCATGAATCATGAATTGAATGATGAATCATGAATCGAATCATGAATCATGGATCAAGATTCATGAATCGAATCATGAATCATTAATTGAATCATGAATCTTGAATCATGAATCATGAATTGAATCATGAAACATGAATCATGAATTGAATCATGAATCATGATTCGAATCATGAATCATGAATTGAATCATGAATCATGAATCAAGGATCATGAATCGAATCATGAATCATGAATTGAATCATGAATAATGAATCATGAATTGAATCATGAATCATGAATCATGAATTATGAATCATGAATTGAATCATTAATTAAATCATTAATCATGAATTGAATCATGAATCATCAATCATGAATTGAATCATAATTTAAATCATGAATCATAAATTGAATCATGAATCATGAATCATGAATCGAATCATGAATCATGAATCGAATCATGAATCATGAATCGAATCATGAATCATGAATCATGAATTGAATCATGAATTGAATCTCGAATCGAATCATGAATCATGAAATGAATCATGAAGCGAATCATGAATCATGAATTGAATCATGAATCTTGAATTGAATCATGAATCGAATCATGAATCATGAATCATGAATTGAATCATGAATTGAATCATGAATCGAATCATGAATCATGAAATGAATCATGAATCATGAAATGAATCATGAATCATGAATCATGAATTGAATCATGAATCATGAATTATGAATCATGAATTGAATCATAAATCATGAATCATGAATTGAGTCATGAATCATGAATCGAATCATGAATCTTGAATTAAATCATGAATTGAATCATTAATCATGAATCATGAATCATTAATCATGAATCATGAATCAAATCATGAATCATGAATCAAATCATGAATCATGAATCATGAATCAAATCATGAATCATGAATCATGAATTGAATCATGAATTGAATCATGAATCATGAATCATGAATTGAATCATGAATCATGAATCATGAATCAAATTATGAAACATGATTTGAATCATGAATCATGAATCATGAATCATGAATCGAATCATGAATCATGAATCATGAATTGAATCTTGAATAATGAATTATGAATCGAATCATGAATCAAGAATCATGAATCGAATCATGAATCATGAATTGAATCATGAATCATGAATCATGAATCGAATCATGAATCATGAATCATGAATCATGAATCATGCATTGAATCATGAATCATGAATCATGAATCGAATCATGAATCATGAATCATGAATCGAATTATGAATCATGAATTGAATCATGAATCATGAATCGAATCATGAATCATGAATCATGAATCATGAATCATGCATTGAATCATGAATCATGAATCGAATCATGAATCATGAATCATGAATCGAATCATGAATCATGAATCATGAATTGAATCATGAATTGAATCATGAATCATGAATCATAAATCATAAATCATGAAACATAAATTGATTCATGAATCATGAATTGAATCATGAATCATGAATCATGAATTGAATCTTGAATAATGAATCATGAATCGAATCATGAATCAAGAATCATGAATCGAATCATGAATCATGAATTGAATCATGAATCATGAATTGAATCATGAATCATGAATCAAGAATCATGAATCGAATCATGAATCATGAATTGAATCATATATAATGAATCATGAATTGAATCATGAATCATGAATCATGAATTGAACCATGAATCATGAATCATGAATCGAATCATGAATCATGAATTGAATCATGAATCATTAATCATGAATTGAATCATGAATTGAATCATGAATCAAATCATGAATCATGAATTAAATCATGAATCATGAATTAAATCATGAATCATGAATCATGATTTGAATCATGAATCATGAATCATGAAACATGAATCATGAATGTAATCATGAATTGAAACATGAATCATGAATCATGAATTGAATCATGAATTGAATCATGAATCATGAATTGAATCATGAATTGAATCATAATTTAAATCATGAATCATGAATTGAATCATGAATGTAATCATGAATTGAAACATGAATCATTAATCATGAATTAAATCATGAATCATGAATCATGAATTGAATCATAAATCATGAATCATGAATAATAAATTGATTAATGAATCACGAATTGAATCATGAATTGAATCATGAATCGTTAATCATGAAATAAATCATGAATCATGAATCATGAATCATTAATCATAAAATAAATCATGAATCATGAATCATGAATCATGAATTGAATCATGAATCATGAATCATGAATCGAATCATAAATCATGAATTGAATCATGAATCATGAATCATAAATTGAATCATGAATCATGAATTGAATCATGAATAATGAATCATGAATTGAATCATGACTCATGAATCATGAATCGAATCATGAATCATGGATCAAGATTCATGAATCGAATCATGAATCATGAATTGAATCATGAATCTTGAATCATGAATCATGAATTGAATGATGAATCATGAATCGAATCATGAATCATGGATCAAGATTCATGAATCGAATCATGAATCATTAATTGAATCATGAATCTTGAATCATGAATCATGAATTGAATCATGAAACATGAATCATGAATTGAATCATGAATCATGATTCGAATCATGAATCATGAATTGAATCATGAATCATGAATCAAGGATCATGAATCGAATCATGAATCATGAATTGAATCATGAATAATGAATCATGAATTGAATCATGAATCATGAATCATGAATTATGAATCATGAATTGAATCATTAATTAAATCATTAATCATGAATTGAATCATGAATCATCAATCATGAATTGAATCATAATTTAAATCATGAATCATAAATTGAATCATGAATCATGAATCATGAATCGAATCATGAATCATGAATCGAATCATGAATCATGAATCGAATCATGAATCATGAATCATGAATTGAATCATGAATTGAATCTCGAATCGAATCATGAATCATGAAATGAATCATGAAGCGAATCATGAATCATGAATTGAATCATGAATCTTGAATTGAATCATGAATCGAATCATGAATCATGAATCATGAATTGAATCATGAATTGAATCATGAATCGAATCATGAATCATGAAATGAATCATGAATCATGAAATGAATCATGAATCATGAATCATGAATTGAATCATGAATCATGAATTATGAATCATGAATTGAATCATAAATCATGAATCATGAATTGAGTAATGAATCATGAATCGAATCATGAATCTTGAATTAAATCATGAATTGAATCATTAATCATGAATCATGAATCATTAATCATGAATCATGAATCAAATCATGAATCATGAATCAAATCATGAATCATGAATCATGAATCAAATCATGAATCATGAATCATGAATTGAATCATGAATTGAATCATGAATCATGAATCATGAATTGAATCATGAATCATGAATCATGAATCAAATTATGAATCATGAATCGAATCATGAATCATGAATCATGAATTGAATCTTGAATAATGAATTATGAATCGAATCATGAATCAAGAATCATGAATCGAATCATGAATCATGAATTGAATCATGAATCATGAATCATGAATCGAATCATGAATCATGAATCATGAATCATGAATCATGCATTGAATCATGAATCATGAATCATGAATCGAATCATGAATCAAGAATCATGAATCGAATTATGAATCATGAATTGAATCATGAATCATGAATCGAATCATGAATCATGAATCATGAATCATGAATCATGCATTGAATCATGAATCATGAATCGAATCATGAATCATGAATCATGAATCGAATCATGAATCATGAATCATGAATTGAATCATGAATTGAATCATGAATCATGAATCATAAATCATAAATCATGAAACATAAATTGATTCATGAATCATGAATTGAATCATGAATCATGAATCATGAATTGAATCTTGAATAATGAATCATGAATCGAATCATGAATCAAGAATCATGAATCGAATCATGAATCATGAATTGAATCATGAATCATGAATCATGAATCGAATTATGAATCATGAATCAAGAATCATGAATCATGCATTGAATCATGAATCATGAATCATGAATCGAATCATGAATCATGAATCATGAATTGAATCATGAATCATGAATCATGAATCGAATCATGAATCATGAATCATGAATTGAATCTTGAATAATGAATCATAAATCATAAATCATGAAACATAAATTGATTCATGAATCATGAATTGAAACATGAATTGAATCATGAATCATGAATCATGAATCATGAATTGAATCATGAATCATGAATCATGAATCATAAATTGATTCATGAATCATGAATTGAATCATGAATTGAATCATGAATCATTAATCATGAAATAAATCATGAATCATTAATCATAAAAATAAATCATGAATCATGAATCATGAATTGAATCATGAATCATGAATCATGAATCGAATCATGAAACATGAATCAAGATTGAATCATGAATCATGAATTGAATCATGAATCATGAATCATGAATCATGAATCATGAATCGAATCATGAATCATGAATCATGAATTGAATCTTGAATAATGAATTATGAATCAAATCATGAATCAAGAATCATGAATCGAATCATGAATCATGAATTGAATCATGAATCATGAATCATGAATCGAATCATGAATCATGAATCATGAATTATGAATCATGAATTGAATCATAAATCATGAATCATGACTTGAGTCATGAATCATGAATCGAATCATGAATCTTGAATTGAATCATGAATTGAATCATTAATCATGAATCATGAATCAAATCATGAATCATGAATCATGAATCAAATCATGAATCATGAATTGAATCATGAATCATGAATCATGAATTGAATCATGAATCATGAATCAAATTATGAAACATGATTTGAATCATGAATTATGAATCATGAATCATGAATCATGAATCATGAATCAAATCATGAATCATGAATCATGAATTGAATCTTGAATAATGAATTATGAATCGAATCATGAATCAAGAATCATGAATCGAATCATGAATCATGAATTGAATCATGAATTATGAATCATGAATCGAATCATGAATCATGAATCATGAATCATGAATCATGCATTGAATCATGAATCATGAATCATGAATCGAATCATGAATCATGAATCATGAATTGAATCATGAATCATGAATCATGAATCAAAACATGAATCATGAATCATGAATTGAATCTTGAATAATGAATCATGAATCGAATCATGAATCAAGAATCATGAATCAAATCATGAATCATGAATTGAATCATGAATTGAATCATGAATCATGAATCATGAATTGAATCATGAATCATGAATCATGAATCAAATTATGAAACATGATTTGAATCATGAATCATGAATCATGAATCATGAATCGAATCATGAATCATGAATCATGAATTGAATCTTGAATAATGAATTATGAATCGAATCATGAATCAAGAATCATGAATCGAATCATGAATCATGAATTGAATCATGAATCATGAATCATGAATCGAATCATGAATCATGAATCATGAATCATGAATCATGCATTGAATCATGAATCATGAATCATGAATCGAATCATGAATCATGAATCATGAATCGAATTATGAATCATGAATTGAATCATGAATCATGAATCGAATCATGAATCATGAATCATGAATCATGAATCATGCATTGAATCATGAATCATGAATCGAATCATGAATCATGAATCATGAATCGAATCATGAATCATGAATCATGAATTGAATCATGAATTGAATCATGAATCATGAATCATAAATCATAAATCATGAAACATAAATTGATTCATGAATCATGAATTGAATCATGAATCATGAATCATGAATTGAATCTTGAATAATGAATCATGAATCGAATCATGAATCAAGAATCATGAATCGAATCATGAATCATGAATTGAATCATGAATCATGAATCATGAATCGAATTATGAATCATGAATCAAGAATCATGAATCATGCATTGAATCATGAATCATGAATCATGAATCGAATCATGAATCATGAATCATGAATTGAATCATGAATCATGAATCATGAATCGAATCATGAATCATGAATCATGAATTGAATCTTGAATAATGAATCATGAATCGAATCATGAATTGAATCATTAATTAAATCATTAATCATGAATCATCAATCATGAATTGAATCATAATTTGAATCATGAATCATGAATCATGAATCGAATCATGAATCATGAATCGAATCATGAATCATGAATCGAATCATGAATCATGAATCATGAATTGAATCATGAATTGAATCTCGAATCGAATCATGAATCATGAAATGAATCATGAAGCGAATCATGAATCATGAATTGAATCATGAATCTTGAATTGAATCATGAATCGAATCATGAATCATGAATCATGAATTGAATCATGAATTGAATCTCGAATCAAATCATGAATCATGAAATGAATCATGAATCATAAATCATGAATTGAATCATGAATCATGAATTATGAATCATGAATTGAATCATAAATCATGAATCATGAATTGAGTCATGAATCAA
>NW_027448649.1:0-19837 GCF_038048845.1 Mixophyes fleayi
AATATTTTATTTCGTTCACGAGTCCTCAACAAGTACAATTTTAATGATTTGTTTTTTAATTAATATGCGACTACTAATTAATAATCTTTAGACATTTGTAAAGCAAAATTCCACCTTATCTAGAGCCTCTTGGACAGTTGCTTCACTCTCGTTATCCAGAGCAGACGTGGCCATGTCAAGGAGGAGGATTCTGGGATTTCTGACCAGAGCCCGAGCAATGGCAATTCTCTGCTTCTGTCCTCCACTCATCTGCCCACCACCTTCTCCGACAAGGGTGTCAAATTGCTAAAAATGTAAGCAAATAGGGGTTACAAAAATGGAGAAGCTTTTGAAAGTCACTACAAAAAATAAATGCTTGATGTCGATTTATTCCATATGTACAGCTGTCACAATGGCCACAAGGATGATCCTTAATTCTAACCAGCTAAGTAAAGAATGTATAGTAACGTTTCTGAATAGCAAGATATTTGTTTAGTGCTCAGATATTATATATATCTATAATAGTGTCCTGCTATCTATGTATGTGTCTGTTTGCCTGTCTGTCTATCTATCTATCTATATCAATATTTGCATATAAAACTATACCTGCTATGACGAGAAAGCAGCCAAGTTTCTGCGAATACTAATTGCAAACAAAATAGACATTAAAACAACCATGTATGAAATGTGATAGTAAAATAGAATGACATAAGTATTTTGAAGAAAAGCAGTGTTTCTATTACCAATCACTAATCACACATTTCCATGAGCTGGAAAAATTCCCTAATTGTGGAGGCTCGCTTGTGTAAACAACATAACGGGCACAAGGGCTCTGACCAGGTATAAATAGCAGAGAAAGTACAGGAGAACATCTACATAAACTGTGAGCTACTGGGGCCAACGTTCATGAAGCTTCTCATCTTTATCTTGCTGTGTGGAGCAGTGTCAGCGATAGTGCTTCCAGAGGGTAAGTACTTAGTCTACTGTGTATGGAGTGTTTGGAATGGGTCTAGACTGCCGTTGGCTCTATGGGTGTTGATGAACTGCATCTTACAGTCAGAATACTGGGAGTTGCTGTACATCAGTAGCTGGAGACCTCTAAGTTACCTATAACTTAGAGTAAAATGTCATATTAACATTTAGTGCAAGAGACAAGCATCAGATTTGTTGTGGTCTGACGAAGTGTTATTTGTGGCTGCTGCTTGCAGCAAATCATATCTCACCCTCTGGCACTGAAAACGCCCCTCTTTTATTATATTCTCCTATTAAAGTCTCCTCCTAGTCAAAATCAGCATTGGTTTTTATCACTGCCCACCTGGCAGCACCACAAGACCACTACCCAACTAGTGGAAGCACAAGACCACCTTTTGTCACAATATTGAGCGCAAATAACAATTTCAACTTTAATGTCACTGTTGCGGTCCAGTTGCTGAGCGGTTTAACTAACTACTCTTTGTACGCTGATAGATAGGTACAACTTTAGCTGTTTCAATATTGAAACCACAACTGTACAAAGCTTTTCTGTTATCTAGGAGACTGCAAGACGGTCACTCACACTTTGGCTTCTGATCCAGACTGTTGCAATATCGAGAGTTACTGACCTCTTAAGCAATAATTTGGAACGTCTGTTTTCACAAAACAAGAACAATGATAGCATGCTGGTCCGACTGATTTAAATACAAGCACATCAGTTATCATCCCTCTTTTTTAACTGCCATAGTCCTCAGCCATATCGTTGTTTTCTTCAACTCCCAATAAACTCTTGCTGGGCTTGGAGGGCTAAGACACTTTAACAACATGGTTCTCCCTGATTTCCACAAACAGTTTTTTTTTTGCTACTCTTTTTCTCATATTATTATGCAAAGGTTGTTCAAATGTTCACGTTAATGAATTTGAAATAAAATAAAAAAAATACCTGTGGTAGCTCCATGATGAAGTTATAGGCATTAGCTTCTTTTGTTGCTGTAATGATCTCCTCCATTGTTGCGCTGTCCTTACCAAAGCGGATGTTTTCAGCTATTGTTGTTGCAAACAAGACTGGCTCCTGCTCTACAATGCCAATCAGAGAACGCAGCCATTGAATGTTCAATGAGCGAATGTCATGTCCATCCAGAGTAACCTGCCAAATTCAAAGTGAGAACACAATGACCACACTGAGAGGAGACATACGGGATCTGTAGCATACCTGCCAACATTTAGACATGCAAAATCGGGAAAAATAAGCCCGCCCTCAATCTGTCCAGAAAAGCCCACTTCTGAGTGACACTCTGCCCCTTTCTGGGTCTTCTAATCAGGGTTGTCTCGCCAAAATCCGGAACTTTGAAAGGTATTGTGGAAGTCAAATAATTGGATGAAGTAAGCTAAATTGATTAATATTGTTTTACCGTGAGATTGCAATTAGTATGCTAAATATAATGGTACAATCGCATGGATTAATAACACATTTACATTTGCACTTAGACTTGTAAATAGTATACATTTATTAAGGTTCCAATCCACATTTATTTATTAGTAAAATGTATTAGAGATTATTTTTAAATAGATAATACTACAGTAAGGGTAATTATGGTACAGGCCCACGGAAATATGTGGAGTTTCTATTAGCTGAAATCTGGTGTCAATAGGGAAGCGATCGCATATTGCAATCGCAAATTAGGAATGGTGTGAGATTAATACTCAAAAGTACTTTGTTTATGGGTCTGTTTAAACTGGTTCGTCGTCGGGAAGACACATAGGCATCAGTTGGAGTAAGTTACCTATCCTTTGAGAAGAGATCAAATGAACTGACCTATGACCAGCAGTCTACTGGAACATCGTTAACCCTAGACCAATGAAGACCTCTCTTAGTGTTATCTGTGTGACATCATCACTGGTTATGTTAATTCAAACTGCATATAAGCAAGTCCCTGGGTCAGTGTAAATCTCTCTTCCTGACTGCAGACTACAAGGCTGAATATGGACCTGGGCCCAGGATGGGCATGCATAATGTAATGTATTCGGTTTATACTTTCCTGTTTACTGTTAAACCTTTTATGCATCAGCATGACTTGTTGTAAATCCTGCTATCTTTTGCTATTAAATCTATGTGCGTTGAAATCACAATAATTGCATTGGACAATGTTTATTGATAGCGACAAAACGAACATTACAAAGAGAGTAGGAAAAAATGTTTGCAAATCACACTGCCCCCTGTTCCCCAAGCTTGCTGCCTTGGTGTTATCTTGAACGCCATCCTTCACACGCTTCCAGTTGCTGACTTTGACCTCCCTCTAACCTACGCCTCTCCCCTCTCTGGTAATACCTCTCACTGAAGCCTCCAAGACTTGCCCTGTGCTGCTACTAAGTTATGGAATGCCCTACCCTGCCTGAACAGACTCTCTTGCAACCTTCAATCTTTCAAGTGTTCTCTCAAAATTCTCCTATTCACTATAGCCTAGCCTATCCTCACCTGATACTACTCCCTCTGTATGTTCTACCAGCTCCAGCCCCATGACCACCCTCTGCGAAACTAATTCTTATTGTATCAGCATTGAGTTCTCCTTCTTGACTGCCCTATCTACCCGTTGTCTAACGTCTGCACCTCCTTCATCAAACTTGTATGCACTTGTTCTGTTTTTATATGTGTATTTTGTATGATTTTTAACTTTGACTGTCCTGCGCTATGAAGTTTTATGGCACCTTACAAATATACAATGATGATGATTATTAAATGTGAATGCTATTAATTTCATGTTGGGACTGGTTGGTGGGCAAATAGTCCTATTTATTAAAAGTGAATGTTATTTAATGTCAGGGCCGGATCGGTGAAGCCCTGCTCATTGCTCCACCGATCCGGTGGAAAGTCATTGCTTGACTTTCCATATATCATGTATATATTACTTTTAGAAAGAGGGCCCCAATTTTTCAGACATACATTGCCCACCTGACAATATTGTCCCACTTACAACATGAGGGCTACTTTAAATTTTCAATCCGCCCATGCTGTATGGTGTGATGCTGACACCTGAGATGACAGATACAACTTATTTCTTGGATAAATGTCTTTTTATTGTTCACATCACAAATAACACAGTACACTTTTGTCAGGATGACACCAGGAGACCCTAGCTCTGGCTAGACACAGAGAGGTGTGGCAAATAGCCCTCTTTGTGGCAATGGATATATGCTATATATATGATGGCAGATGCACACACAACAAGTTAGCAAAGATTGTTACAATTATCACCAAACCACAATTGCTTAAAAACTCACCATGCCCTCAGGAGGATCATAAAAGCGCTGAATCAGTTGAATTGTTGTGCTTTTTCCTGCTCCACTGGGTCCAACAAAAGCTGTGGTCTCTCCGGACTTAATAATCATGCTTAGCCTGTCTAAAATCTGAGTAGAGAAGTAACATTTGTCATTATTTAATAAAAGTCTGCGTTTACAGTGACTAAATTAATTATCGGAGTGTACAGTTTAAAGAAGTACCGCATTGTAGAGAAATACCGCATTGCGATCCTAATCTTTAATATTTGTTTAACCCCACGCAGACATAATACAGTATTGACCAACTTCAGCCGCAAAGAGTTGTTTTGGCACCCAAGGCAATGATGTGAAATTGTGACTTGATTTTGTGGTTGACAATATCACCAGTATTAGCTATCTCTCCATGTTCTAAATATGCCAAAAATGCACTGAGACAGTAAAGTGAAGCTTATTGGAGCATTTGATTTATGGAATAACGCATAAATAAGTTTCATGGTCACATGGGGAATGAGGTGAATATTTTGTTGTCTAGTTTTGAAATTGTCACTATTCTCTACAGTTAAGTAAATTAAGTTTTGGTAAACTTATTTTTTTTTGTTTAATTATGTATATGACCCATTTGAGAAGTGACTAGAAACATTTTTCTGTAAGAAAACTTGCACATTGGGGGAGGGGATGTTGCAGGACTGGTGCTACGTGATCTGTAATCAATGTAATATCTGGATGAAGTAATTGAAATTGAGGAAGATAAGGATAAACAATTATAAATATTGTTCAAACACCGTCCATTACAACTGTGAGGTAATTAATCTCTGACATGGAGGAGGAATGTCCTAAGTGGGTCTCTGTGACTATGATGAATAGTGATGTCAGAAGTTGACATAGATAAGGATATCCTTCACAGCGGTTTATACGACCATTCACACAGCTCATGTACTATATGCTCCTGGTGCATTCTTTCAACTCAATCCCTGCTCATTATGGAAACTGCAATTACATTGTTGCTATCTGCAGCCTACCTTGACTTCTGGTCTGGATGGGTAGTTGAAATTAATATTATGAAATTCAATTTCTCCCTTAACTTTATCCAGTTTATAGCCCTCTTCTGACATGCAGTCAATCATTGGCTCCTGCAAAAGAATGGAAAGTCTTAATGAAGAACTGGAATTTGCAATGTATAACTTTTTATATACAAATTCAACCCATTATTAGCAAAGGCTTTGGGAACATATTAGAATTGATTATCGTCAAAAGTCCAAGTCAGTTTTCTTGTAAACTATTCCTCCTTTTACTCCTTAACACTAAGTCAGTAATATTTGAATATTACTTGAAGATTAAATTTACTGATGTCATATTATCCGGGTATGTAGTGTAGTAGTTAGAATATGTAATATTGCCCATTCCTTTAGTAAGCAATGCATGCTGGGTATTAAAAGTGCTCCTATACAAACTGTCATGCAGGGTTCCCTGATGCATGTGCATTGAAAATCCCGGGTATTTCCTGTGCACTTAGAGGGAATAGAGCTGTCTTTAATGTCCATGTTACACAGAGGGCACATGTCAAAAATAACCAGATAAATCAAATAAAGATTTAAGCTTGTTTTTATTTAAGACTATTCCAAATGTTTTCTTTCATTAGAGGACTGTAAATGAGCATCAGTAGCTATACATTAATGGGGAATTGTAATATTATTAATATTAATAATATTTAAAATAAGTTTATGTGCTTAACAGTTTCATTTTGTGGCACTGGATATGATTAGTTAATTATCTCTCATCTTTGTAGTTATCTTAATTTGTTAGTTTTCACTAGATAGATGTTACATATTTATATCCTCATGATCCCTGCTGGATAGCATTGTCATGCCAGGATATAGCTTTCTGACCATATTCCAGGATTTAAAAGCTGTATATTCTGTGTGCCGTATGTCCCTGTGATTAGTGTTCATAGACGTATCTAAGCAGTTATTATCTGTGGCGGCTTAGAACAAATACAGTCTGGGCTCATTTAGAGTCCTGTCCATGCAGGGTAAAGCCCGGCTCATGCACACAGGGATAAGTGTTACTATTTGTAAACACATTCCAGATATATTTTAAATGACACATTTAATTGTTCTCAAGTTAATAACCGAGCGGATCCACAAAAACTGGAAAGCTTAATCCAACATCTACTAACATTGCTGAAAGTTGCATATCGTCCCTAAAACCAATTAAACATTTGCTTTCATTTGATAACTTACAGATAAAAGCTAAAAGCTGATTGGCTGTAATGGTTTTACACCTTCAATCAATGGTAGCAAATAATCCTTAATTTGTTTTCCTTTCAAGATATTTCAGGACTTCCTAATGCAACTCATACCCCATTCATACTGCACCAAAATCCCGTTTTTTTGCCGGGGCGAGCTCAAACGACCCGGGTCTTGGTGCAGTATGAATGGTACAAGTCAAAAATCCCGGGTCTAAAAACCCGGGTCTTCAACCCGGGATTTATCGAGGGGTAATTCCTGGTTCGGACCCGGGTTGTCTGCAAAATGAATGGTGCAACCCGGGTTTTTCAACCCGGGTTGCACAGAAAACAAGCTGAATGTCTGTCTGACCTGTAATGCTCACAATATTTACATTAACTGCATACATAAAACCAGGAAAAAAAAACTCGAGAGGAAAACAACAGTATGGACTGAAACAACTACTTCTATCATCCACACTATAAGAAACAAACGAAAGAGAAAGGTCGCACATACTTTACATAGATGACTAAAGTAAAGTACGGAGTGGTGAGCAGTACAGAACGGAATTGGTGGAAACACTTAAGAAATGTCTGATTGTTTACAAATGATACAATGGAACAATAAAAATTAAAATATCTTATAAGATACACTCACACATCTTTATGGACAAAACAGCAGAAAAGCAGACTATTACAAAAAAAAAATGTTTTCAGCCAATAAAAACTGCTCTGGTGATGACTCCCACAAATTGCCAGGGCACAGACCTGTGGGTCCGAGGTGCAGTATGAATGGTGTTTCTGAGCTGGGACGCTCCGAGCCCCGGAAAAAACCCGGCTTGAAAAACCCGGGATATTGCCGGGGCGGCAGTATGAAAGCGGTATCAGTAAAACATTCTTTGTTCTGGTACAGCACTGAACTAGTCTTTACTGAGTGAATGGTGTGATAAGCCGAATTGCTATGCAGTAAGTTGCTCTAGTGCAGACTTGCTTAACCTGAGGATCTCCAGGTGTTGTG
Source organism: Mixophyes fleayi (assembly GCF_038048845.1). Taxonomy (NCBI): domain Eukaryota; kingdom Metazoa; phylum Chordata; class Amphibia; order Anura; family Limnodynastidae; genus Mixophyes; species Mixophyes fleayi. The sequence goes on from NW_027448649.1 coordinate 7,470, forward strand.
AAACTACAAGCCCCAGCATGCTTTGGCAGTAGATAGCCAGTCAATAGTTGGGAGGGCATGCTGGGACTTGTAGTTTCTCAGCACCTGGAGAGCCTCGGGTTGGCCAGGTCTGCTCTGGTGTCAAACGTTCTGGGATTGAAAATCCTAGCTATGGATACAACAAGTGATCTTTAAAAATCTTTTCATTTGTTGGTTTGCCATCCCTATACTAACAAATCCCACTCACTGAATATTACTGTATAGTTTTGTGTTTTATAACCGTCCTGCTTACCTTATCGATGGTCTCAAATATGTTTGTGGCAGCTCCACGTCCAGATGCAAAGGCCTGTAAACAGGGGGATGCTTGTCCAAGGCTCAAAGCACCCACCAACACACCAAAAAACACCTAGGACAAAGACGACAAGTTGAAATTTGGTTTCCCATCACTACAATAGACTTGTGCTTACAATTGAGTGATAGTTATAAATTAAAGGACCTCACAGAAGTATATTGAATAAGTGAGTGCTACTTTGTCAATTCACTAAGATCTAGCACCTCAATTAATGTTGCCCATTGATGTCACTGGTACCAAGGGAATTTATTTCCATGAAAATGGCTGATTCCATTCTGTGTAGGTGTCCTCTGCCCTCTAGAGCTGCAATGCATTTTGGTTTTCTGGGACAGTCCCTGTATTTACAGTTAGAAATGTATAACTTAGAATACTTATTATTTTAGAGAATGGTTAATAGGATTATAGTGATTATGATCCTTGAACTGTATTAACATAATGACTTATGGAAACTAGATAGATGGAATGGTTTGGAATTAGCTAAACCTACTTCCTGTCACATGGTGGATTGTCCTGATTTTCATATCCACATGATAGTGGCCCTTCCAGACCTGTCATTTATCTACTGTAGCTGCTGACAGTGATTACAGCCTCAATAAACCAATCCTGCATTGGCTGCTATGTCTACAGTTATGCCCTTGTCTGTACAGTATTAATTATCATCAACTAATGATTCCACATTGGGCACATTTGGGTTTGTTTTTTTCATTTATAACAGTAATTACTAAAAGGATAAACTGCTTTATTGAAAAATAATCTGTACACAACTTTACTGGACAGGTTTCTTTAATTGATAATATTAAGCAGAAGTAACTATTCTAAAATTGAGCAGGAAATCAGTACATCTTTACAGTTTATCTTTACTATGAGTATTTAAACCAGATAAGAGTAAACTTTAGAATGCACACAAGTTTAAAGCTTACAGTATTAGATCAATACAAAAACAGGTGTTGACTGTATGACCCCATCCTTCGCATCCTCCACCTCCGACCTCCTGTAGGCAATCCTGTTCCTCCCACTCTCTAACTCCTATGTGGATTGGTGCTTACCTCCATCCCCTTCCTCACATCATGACACTGCCCCTGTCATGCAGGCCTGTCCTCACTAACATCATAGGTCACTGCCTCCCACAAGTTCAGTACACACTCAGGGAAACACTGTGCTGCTGTGAGCATTCAAATGATCTGATTGGCTAAGAGCTGTTCTCTTCTTGCCCCTTTCAAAACCGGGGGCACACATACGAGCAGGAGATGCTCAGATAAAAAGAATGGAAAAATTTGTACATTTTATTTCCTGAATAAACTCCTTTAAAGTGATGTTGGCTGCGCGTCAACTATACTTTCAAACCCAGCTGCAATAACCATAGCTTTAACAATTGGTAAAAATGGTTTCATGCTACTGTGTTCTATGAAGTGTATTAAATGTAGCAATGGGAGATGGCTCTGCTCTTTCAAAGTGGCCCGGGGGCAATTGTTCTCTTGCTTTCTCTGCCAATCCTCCCCTTGCTGCCATTGAAAATCTCAGTGCAAAATGACATATGTCCATGTTTTGCTTAATATTTCTAGACAAGTAATGGGAAAATCAACTCCACTGATAAACATGGTATATTCCAACTCAAATTAATATGCAGAAGTCAGGTGTGGTGTGCACTTTTTATACAGACAGTTTGTAAAAGTCAATTTCTTCACATCTACCATCCTGTAAGTTCCACCTTTCTTATGCTCTAGAACAGTGTTTCCCAAACACAGTCCTCAGATACCCCTAACAGTGCATGTTTTCCATATCTCTTTGCTGGAGCGCAGGTGTATTCATTAGTGACTGATACATTGTAACAGATCCACAGGTGGTATTAATTATTTCACTTGTGACCTGGAAAACCTGCACTGTTAGGGGTCCCTGATGGCTGGGTTTGGGAAACACTGCTCTAGAACATGTGGTCAGTTCTGCTCTAGAATACATTTTACACAAGTAATGAGGAAAATTATGTTTTTCAGGCAGTCATGGGGTTGAATGGCCAGTTTTGACCTTATGGGCAAACAGACATACATAGCCTTTTTTACATCAACAGTAACACACATGTTGGCCAACAATGTTCTGCTTCAGAATATAACGTTGGGCATTCTGCTCCAGAACATCCCAGCACTGGAAAAGTAAACTAATATTTTACCTGCAAAAGGTTTCCAGGTGAATATTCTTCCTCCTCAAGAACCAATTTGGAGCCATACCAAAAAGCCAATGCATAACAAAGGAAAATTATAAACCACAGGTAACCAGTAAAGAATCCCATGATAACGCCTTTCCTTATTCCCCAGCGCTGAGCATACACAAGATTTTTGTCATATCTGTTGGAAGATAAAAAAATTCAACACAAGTATTAAACATATAACATAAATCATATAACATCATATCATATAAATCTTATCTTATAAATATTTTATGTAAAGGCTAACTCTGATCAATAGATTATAGATTCTTAAGTACCTTTAGTTTCTATGTTACAGGTTGCAAGAGATTCCTGCCATAGAACTCTAATTGGCTTCCCCTAGTCATAGGTTAAGAAGGCGTTGGCTTATGAACAATGGGACAGAGGGCAGGAAATAGTGTTAATTAATCTAAAATTAATAAAATAAATGAAGATGCTAGGAAAAACCCTAAACACATTTATAATAATGATCAAATACAGCTATGCTGGAACAATGCTGGAAGCATTCATCCAAAGCAGGGCAAACTGGGAGCTGTAGTTCAACGACATCAGCAGAGATAGAGGGCCATTGGACTCCCAAATTCAACAAGGAGCGGATCTGAAGATACGTGCGCTGATGTACTTGGGTGCAAGTCTGTCCAATGGCTATTCGGATTATAAATGTGTATATATATATATATATATAATGTCACCAGTCAATAATAAAGGGACTTAGACTAGCCCTGTTGCTGGAACAAGAGATACAGCAGAATAGCAAGTAACTTTGCATACCCAGCGCTTGATTCAGACGTGGCTGCATCTGCTTGAGTTTGGCACACCCTTACTGTAAATTGAATACGGCCATATGCCCCTTCCCTGTCCTGTTAACTTCCCGAAATAGTAGACTGTATTAGGTGCCCTTTACGCTTGAAGACGGAGTGGTCATGGCTGTGATTACTGGCATATGGTTGAGTTCTGGGCATGCGCAGAGTGATTTTGCGCATGATATGGTCATAATCGCTAGATACATGCCTTGATGAATCAGCCCCAGAGATCTTAATAGAATTGTACACATATTACAAAAGAGCACCAAATTAATAATGAAACAAGCATTACGAACCTATCAACTTCTTTCAACTCTCCACCAAACGCTGCTACAGTTCTAATACCGGAGAGGACTTCATCTGCGACCGCCCCGGCTTTAGCATATGCAAGCAGTTCTCTGCCCGTCAGTCTTGCGACCGCCTGTGACAAAAAGGATAAATTAGATAACCCAATATGTGGCCATGAAAACAGATGTTCATGTCAATAACTATTTATGGTTACCACTTGACCGAAAATCTCTTACCAGAGCCATAAAAGCAGCTCCGATACCAATGAGAGGGCTCACAGCGATAATCACCAACGTCAACTTCCAACCATTCACAAATCCTAGCAGGAACCCAAATAAAAAGGTGGTAAACCTCTGGATAAATATCCCCACTTGGTCAGCAATGGCATCATTAATTTTGTTTATATCACTGTGGGGGGAAAAAACAAAAACAAAATCATTACTGTCAAAAATAACATGCTAAACTATCATAGGTCTGTTTTTATGAGTCTGGTAAAAGAAGAGACACAGAAATTCTAGATTATATTGTACTACATAACTGAGGCAGCTATTTATACACTAGTAACATCTCTGGGCATTAATCAAAAATGACTGATTCCATTATATATAGATGAGGTTAAAGTTTAATGATGATGGTCCATGATTCATATTTATTTTAATAATCACCATTTACTGCTAGTTTCAGCAACTTGTGTGCAAATCAAGCCATTTATATATAACTCCATCAACATTTGAGTCAAGCATACACCACTATTTTCACTGGTAAACTTGTGTGTTGAATAATTATACATCCACTACTTAGAGGAGGGAGTGTGACCTGAACTAGTAGTCCCTGATTGCCTTGAATAGAATTTTTGATAATAAAGCATACAACCCAGTCCCTTTAAATCAGCTATTGGTGCGGGCTATCCTATGAGCTACCAATGACAGAGGTCTGTTCAGACAAAATGGTGTATTACAGCATCAATGCCTAGCTCTTGGTGAATTTTTCTTTACCCACGTAGTAACATTTGATGGGAATATCTGGGACATCCGAGGGAGCCTCAAAACTTTTAGCGTGGACTCTTTTACATGACCATAAGTAACATATTAAAATAAAGACTAATAGACATTCAGGTTGAAAACCATATGGCCCTGATTCATTAAGGAAAGTAAAGCAAGAAAATTAGTAACTTTGCACCTTGGCAAAACCATGTTGCATTGGAGGGGGAGGCAAATTTAAAATGTGATGGCAGATTTATACTTGGAGTAAGCCAGGTCCTAGATCAGCTTTAAATGTCAGTGTACAAATACAGCTATCATGTATTTGTGTGCTACATGAAAAAACAGCCAGTATTTATCTTATGTGCAAAGTAATAAACTTGCACCCCTTGCATTGTAACATGGTTTGTCCTGAAGAAAACTTGCTCATTTGTTTGCCTTACTTTCCTTATTGAATCAGGCCCAATATGTCTAACAATAACAGGTAAACGTTAAATGGCCAATGTACATAAACTCCCACAAATAACTACTAGTGACATGCACATGCATACATGGTGATGTTTAATTTATTGGAGAAGCTTTTCTTGCTGTACACGTTAGACCTCCTGCCAATAAAGCATCTGAAGGAAACTTAACAGTGAAGGAGAAAACTACAACTTGCCTTCAGATAGCTATCAAAAAGACATAAAATATCATATATTGTCTGTTATGGTATGGAAACCGTGACTAGTTTGATAACACTTTAACCATCCTGTCCCTCGTTTCTCACATAATATGGATTATAGGAAGTACTTTTTATAGCCCTTGCTTTTGTTCCCCAGCTCAACAGACTACAACTGTAGTGTTTAATTACATGTGAATTAGAGGACATTGTAGCTCATTGTAAATATGTATATTGTTATTGTATATTGTTGATGTGGCAGTAAGGATGTTATTCATTGTCCTTAAAGTGAAGCCAGAGGGGTTATTGGTAGGGATCAGATTGCAAGATACTGGTCAGGGGAAGGGGAAGGCTAATTAGTATCCATTGTTCTCACAAGACTATTCCAGACATTTGGTCTACAATCGGCAGGAATAGGTACTGTGGAAGTACAGCTCATCTCCTGGATGGAGACCAATTCCCAAGTGGCTACGATCACCTGAGAGGTTTTTTGCATATATATACACTTACTCAGACATCCTGGTATTCAGCTCACCAACTGATGTACAGTCAAACCAACCAATTTCCATCCTCATCACTTTGCGGAAGTAGAGCTTTCTTATTCTTTGGATTTGCCGGGCGGCTGCTGTTACCCAAAAACAAATCTGTGGTGGGGAATAATAGGAAGCAACACAATTAATACGGATTCTTTGCTAGTTCTTTGCGATTAGTGGTGGAACAGAATAGTTTAAAAGGCAGTACTAGTTTATTGGTTGGACCCAACACATTTTGAAGATCATATATGAAAACTGATGCCCAGATTATAATGCAAAAAATGTGCTATAATCCCAAGCAACCACTGATTGGTTGTTAAGGGATACACTACCACCGATATCTGAGCACTAAATTGCATAATACTGCATGCTACAAAAATCCAGGGGGAAAAAAGAAAACAAAGCGTAACATACTATAGGGGAAATTAAATTGACCATGTTACTCTCACGAGCCCACACACTATAATCATTAGCACAGTCATTTTTAAGCAGGTTTCTGCTTGCAGCTCTCAGAGCTGCAAGCAAAAACCAGCGTTGAAATGACCGTACTAATGGTCATAATGCGTAGTATTATCGTACTAATGGTAATAATTCACACTGATACTGTAGTAATGGTAATAGTGCGCGGGACGCGTTAGTCTCACAAGTAACGCGGTCAATTGAATTCCCCCATGCATACTATATCAATAATTCAAAGACACTGCTAGTGATAGAATACCAAATGTGTCATTGTTCATAGGGGATAGAGATATTTGCTATTAAAGACAAGTCATCATCATGATTGTGTCAGCGTTTAAAAACAAATGAGTAGGTTACGGTTTAGGAATCTCTATCATTCAGGCCTTATGGACCTATGGTTATTGCACTTACTTGCATGTATCCAAGAAAGAGAACAGCACATCCTATCCCAGCATAGTACCCTGCAAATCTGGTCATTTCTGATTCAATATCCAGCATGCTGTCAGTAAGCAAAGGAAGAGGATGTGACTTCATGCATAATAAAGCCAAACAATACAATGCACAATTTTAGTAAGTGCAAACTAAATTAGTTCATAATTTTTTAATGATATCTCTTACCCACAGCTCATTGTCTCATTTTCCGCGTCAAAGGATCCATTAATCCACATGATAGTGTTGTTTATACAAGTCCTGTTAGGATTTCGGAGTTCTTGTAATTCAATATCATACAATATAAACGTGTCAATCATGAGACCGAAGACCAGCAACATGCACGGCTGCGCTGCGCCATGAACCATCGCGGAGAGACCACCGAAGACCATCAAACAGGTCTCAGAGCAAGAGGCGAACCGAAACTGTAGACAAGTCAACAATGGTAGGAGTCAGAATTATGGTGCCACCTAATGCCTATCCTGAGTATGAACTCTATTTGTGTCTCTAAAGTGGGTGTACTGCTAATTAATTTAATATTATAACATAATGTTAAAAGCAAAATTTATTAGAAGGTTTATTTTTGCAGAATGAAATAATGGTGCTACTGTGCATAAGAAAACATCTGCTCACAAGTTATTTTCTTATGTACCTTTTTTCACTGTTATATTTTGGTCTTTTAAATGGATTCTCGCCTTTATTCGTTATGGACACCCTCTTATTAGTTAATCCTGTCCCCTACATATTGCAAGTAGGGGGGACCACGAGAGACAGCTCTCTTTACCGGTATCAAATGAGGAACAATCTGGAAGGAACAATGCACTTACCAGCTGGAAGAAGCCGACTCGTATGCTCTCTTTGGTTTCATTATCTTTAGACCTGTAAAGTAAAATGTTTGCACTGTTAAGGGAATATTTAAATTAATTCAAAGAGAGTGCGCAGAATATATTGAATGCTTCTTTTATAATGCTGACCATACCCAGTTCAACCCTGGATCCTTGTTTTCACAAAATTAAATGCACAGTTCTACTTCGACCCTACTATATGCCAGGAGCAATTTTAATACCACATTCTTTATGCTGCATTACCTAACATTTATTATAGAACAATATTTGAAAAACAATAAAAATATATTACAATCATAGCTAATAAAATAGCAATATAAGCAGCCAGACTGAAGCAGTCAACCTAATTTTATGCAGTAAGGTTTACAGGGCAGAAAAGGTGCCAAAAATATATTCTTCCTATATTAAACTGTATTAACTAACACTATAATAGGTTTCTCCATACATGGAAAATTGCAATATTTGCAGTGCAGGGCTGTATTTAAGTAAAGAGAATATATTCTGTAAATAGAGATAATGAAGTTATTAACATACTTGTTTTTATCTGGTGATGAATTACCATTTTCATATTTGTCTCTGTTCAGATAAAAAGGATCAATCATAAATACATATTGTGAAGAGATACTGAATTGTCTTTCGGATCAAAATTGAGCAGGCTCCGTAATTAACTAATTAACTAACTAACTAACTAACTAACTAACTAACCTAACATAATGTATGTGTGCCATGAGAAGTAGAGATGCTTGAAAATTTCTAACTGGTTAAAAATTTAATCCAATTTCACCACTTTGACAACCCCAAACATTGGCTGTGGACCCGATTCGAACATGTATTTTAAAATTTGCATCTTGCATTAGCCATTTGCAGTTCGTGCTTCCCATTTGCGTTCGAGATTCGCCAACTTTGTTAAAAGTTTGCCGTTCACAATAAAAAAAACACAAAACTTTTCAAATTTAGCTCAAACGTTTGTAAATCAGCTGGAACGTTGTTGAACAGGTTTGGACATGTCACACTATCTTGATTTTTTAACCGATTCTAAAATTCGAGAAATTCCAATGAATTTTTTAACTGATTTGCTCAACTGGTTTGAACATCTTGACATTGGCGTTACAAGTGGTATATCTGGGTCTCTATTAATCGCATAAACGCCATTCAGTTTAATTATGTGTATTGGAAGCATACTGGTTACTAGTGGTAGCTGAGATTATTGCATTTCAGTCATTACATCATGTAAATTAGGATGAATACTTACTCTGTGTTCTTCAAATTATCTGTAATGAATAAAAAATAGAATTACATGAGTTTAGAAACTTTTCTTTGTCAGTTTATGTTATGAAATTTTCCCATTATGCTATGTTAGGTCTATATATGACTAAGACATGAAACTTCTGAATTCATCTCATCGCACTGGTATGTACAACTACAATCAATGGTGGAACCATACCCAGATTCGGCCAATGGGCCTGCTCCACTCTCTTCTGTGCATATGGTGGCTCAGCAGTGGCCTCTGGGGAAGGGTCTGGGGTGGCAGCAGGGACCTCGGAGAGGCATCACCGGTCCCCCCTCAATTCAGAGCCCCATGGTGGCCCCATCCCCGACAACCCTCTGTAGTTCCACAATTAGTTACAATAAACAGCTTTGGCTTTAGACCGCGTTTTACTTATAATAAATATAAAATAATCTTTATTTAGAATTAGGTTATAGTTTTCATTTGATATAAGACGTAAATGGAAGCAGCCGTATTGCTTAACCAGCAAATTTAAAATCTAACATTAAATAGTGATCGAGTGCCTGTCACTCAACGTGCTGATTACGCTGCTTGCATTTGACCACAACATGTTGCACTCGTTACACAAAGGGGTGGGGGGGAGTAACTAGAGATAGAGAGCAGCATATATTGTGTACAGGGGTCACCGGAACAATATGTTCCAAAGAAACATACTCTGACTTTATATCACTGCCTATAACGAGACAACTATGGTATCATTCCATCATTATTTATCCAGGGGCAAACGCAGGATTTGTAGAGGGGGGTTTCCACACCACGTCACCCGTGGGCGTGGCCAACATACATGGGGGCGTGGCTATAATATTAGACAGTGCTTGGCTGCTCTCCAACTCTTCCTGTCCCTATAATATACATGGGTAATGCTGCGTGGACTACTGTTAGGTACACGCAGCTCTCCCTTTTCAAGCAGAGCCGTGTGAAGCGGGTCAGGGTCCAGCCACCTCAATTATACAGTACCCCAGGCTTGGAGGGAGTTTTCCAGGCACTAGAAACCCCCCTCGGTTTGCCTATGTTATGCTCCATAATCCTGCAAAGAAACCCATAACATTCTGCTTTGTTTACAGCCATGTGATTTTATAGAACAACTGGATGACTTTTAATACCCTAATAAAGCAGCTTATGGTATATATGCTTACATATATGTAAAATTTAGTACAGGTGTCTGTAATTCCCCTATATACAAAATATAGAACAGTACCACTTGTGGCCAATCGTACAGCTAAATGATGATTACAGTTTTTAGACCCTTACATAACCTTGTAATAAGTTGTAAACTATTCCAGGGCAAGGTAAAAATGTAGTATATGTTTCTGACATTCAGAGGTCTGTGTTTGTACCAGTGGCGAAACTACCATTGGTGCGGCAGGTACCGTGCACCAGGGCCCATGGAGATAATGGGGCTAGCTGCATGGCAGATGCAGAGGATCGGGGGCCTGGTTCCGTCCTCCCTGACTCCCCGCACCGGGGCTCACAGCTCGCTAGTTGCGTATCTGGTTTGTACCATATGTGCGCTATGCCTATATGAAGAATGTGAGAGTTTTTGTCTGAGAAATAGTTAATGTCTGACTCACGTAATATATGTTGTGCCTGCGCCTCTCTCCCTTACAGAGCGTAACAAATTGCTACCCTTCACATTTTAGATGTTTCAGTGCCAAAACAAATGGACAGAATGAGTCACAGAGCGTGTGTTCATAAGTAATTATCCAGTGTATGGATTTGTTAAATATTTTCACAGAACATGTCAAACTCTACAATACACAATAAACATAAAAATGTAAAAAAAATGGCTCTATAAACATTTGTAACATAAATGAGGTTCATTATGTGATTTTAAAACTTCCATCAACTAGATGCTGTTTCAGACACAAACTACATTATTGATTAAGGTGCTGTTTTCTTACAATCGTATTTGATTTGTGGTGATTTTCAAAGATGCAAAGCGAATACATTTTACAACAGAGCAGACAGCTGATTTACTGCATCGTGCAAAACCCAATCACTCTGGATTTAACCCCTTGTGGTGATCCAATTTTGACATTTATATTTAAGATTGATGATGATGCTGCATCTGTGCTATGGATGCATGCATATATATATATATATATATATATATAATATATATATTAATGTATATATGTATATATATTAATATATATATATATATGCTATATATAGTAGTACAAAGCATAACATTTGTGTCTAAACATATTTTTGGACTATTTTGTGGCTGCATTTTAGTGATCAACTGTAAATCACCTATGTATGAAATATGTGATTTGATGAATCTTGCCGATAAGAACCACGGGCCTGATTCATTAGTGATCTTATCTGCTGTTTTTTGCTTATCTTAAGCAAGTCCACTCTGTGCATGCTCAGAAAAGGGAGATAAGAAGCAAAATCCACTACGTAAGTGAAGAATTTCTTAAGTTAAAATGAAAATCCATCTTAACTTCACTCTTATCCACCCGTTTCTTCTTAAAAAATGAGCATATTAACTTTTGCACAAGATAAGATCACTAATGAATCAGGCCCCACATGTGTAAAATTTGCCCGACTTGCCATGCGGATGACACACCAACGATTGAGACGTTGCAACATTTGTATGGATTCCAGGTCACAAACCCGGCATTGCAATTTACAGTCTGCAAATGAGGCTTGATGTGCATTTTTTTCATTTGATAACTTGCACGGTTTGAAAACCACACAAAAAGACTTTTTTTTAAATTGAGGTCTGGAAAACCTGCACTTTGATCCATCACACCCACAAATGTCTTATTAGATGATCTTTTCTAGTTGAACACTAAATTGAAAGATTTGTAAATCATCTTGCTGAAAAAGAAAGCAAACTATTAGCCAATTCCAGACACAATTACTTATATGAATGGAACTGGGAGAGACTTGGTCAATCCTACTCTTTTGTCATGTGCATGCTGCATTTTACAGGGTAGGGTCACTTTTATGTAAACGGTACATGCTCGGGAGCAAGATCAACATGTCAAGTGTAAGACTACAAACACTTTCTATGTATCTATGTATGTTATAAGTATTAAAGACATTTATGGATTCTGTTGTATAGGAAAAATGTGCTGTGTCTATAGCAGCCAGTTTGATGTTTGCCTGTATCTTTTGAACTGCACCAGAAAATGACAGAACTGGTTGTTATTAGAAACAGCACCTTTTTCCCAGTGCACTATCTTCATAACACCTGTCATCCGCTATTTCCTATAAGGACACATACGACTAAATGTGCCTGTATGCAATGGAACATGGATGTATAGCAAGTAGCAGTGAGTAGGTATTCTATCAGTCACTATCATTAAAAAAAGGTTATTGCACTATAAATATGAATGATATTTTACATTTTTTTTATTTCTTTGTGTTTACTTTTTATTAATGTATCCGCATTCTGTCACAAAAGTGTTGATTAATTCTTACCACAGTTGTTTATAAGAACTGGAGCACAAAATATCCATTCCAGATAGGACTAGTGAAAAAATTAAGCACATCACAGCATGCCATATCTTTACTGTGTAATTACTCTCTAATAGCAA
>NW_027448650.1:0-19616 GCF_038048845.1 Mixophyes fleayi
TAGTTTGCTGATTACTCAGGTCCTGTTTGCCCCTGATAACCGGTAGACATACTAAACTTACTGGGATTGTGTCCCTAAATTGCTGAGACTGGACCGGATCTGGCTGTCCATTAGCCCATACAGAACCATTCTGTGTCATTTAATGTACGTGGTCTAACTGATGTCTTTTATATGTCAGTGCATAAAGGGACTTCGAAAAAACATATTAGTCCTATCTGTCCAAAGTAAACAGTCAGTTGAGAGTTTTCCGGCGGGTTTGCAAAGTGGAGATGTTGCCTATAGCAACCGATCACACTCTATGGGGCATATTCAATTGTTAGCGAGACGGGTGAAAATCCCACGCCCAGGGGTAGTAGGAAGAGCCCTAGTGCTATCGGCACTGGGCTGGGTGTCCCTAGGGGGGTGGCCCGCTTACATTTTTCAGCGGACCACACTCCCTAGGGAATCCAGGCCAGCGCTGAACAGTCTGTGGGTGTTTAGTCATTATGGCCGTGGGACCCAAACTGCGTCCCCCCCCCTGCTATAGTGCCTATCACCCCGGCTGGTTTGCCTAGTGCTGGTTCAATTAAAATAGGGGGAACCCTACGCCAAATTTTTCAAAGATTTTAACTCACACATCAATAGCCTGCCAGAACTAGGGCTAAGACTAAATAGAGTGGGGAGCAAACGAGTTTTGGTTTAAAAAAAAAACAAAAAAACATGCTACTTTTCACCAAGAGCTGACTGAGGTCAGGCACAACCATTCTCCCCCCCCCCCCCCCTTAAAAAAAATGATATAAAAAAGTTTAAATACATGCACCACTAATGTTTTTTTTCTAAAGGGGGAACTTTCCAAAAATTAATAATTATTATTAGTCTTTTTTAAGTACTTCTCAGTTTTTAGGTTATTTTTATGAACTTTTACACCTATTTTTTCAGTTTAATGTATATTTTTCTTAACTTAATAAAAAAAAATAATTCTTTGAGCAGACCAAGGAGGTGCGAGATAAAACAGCAGATTTGCCTGTTTCACACTCAGCGTTAAAAAACAATTGAATAGCTTTTTCCGCTGAGGGTTCGCATCCAGCCTATACTTTAACATTGACAAACGGTTGGAGTGCGATAACTCCGTTTCAGTAAAAAAAAAAGATTAGAATTGCGGGACAAGTTTCCGCGCTCGAAAATAAGGAAAAATAGCAAAAAAATGACTTAACGCGCTCGAACTTCGAAACTCGCTAACAATTGAATATGTCCCTAACTATCATATAAAATTCTACAATTATAATGATAATAATAATAGTAATAAAGAATTGCTGCAGTACATATACCACCGCAATGCTGGTCTGTTAGCTCCATCTCAGAATGGCAAAAAACAGAACAAAATCATATTAATAATTTAAAAAAAAAAAAAAAAAAAAAATTTTAATCTATTTTTAACTATTTCACAATTTTTTAGATCTATATTTAACTATCACAATAAGCAGCGATAAAAACAAATTCATAGTTATCACATATGTAACCAGGGTACGACAGAACATTATGTTTCCCGAACATATTATTTTCCGAGACAAGATTAGAATTGTACCAGCAACGAGAATCTTTATCAGTTGTGGGCAGCACGGTGGCTCAGTGGTCACAGCGCTGAGGTCATGAGTTCAATTCCCGACCATGGCCTTATCTGTGTGGAGTTTGTATGTTCTCCCCGTGTTTGCGTGGGTTTCCTACAGATGCTCCGGTTTCCTCCCACACTCCAAAAACATACTGGTAGGTTAAATGGCTGCTATCAAAATTGACCCTTGTCTCTCTCTCTCTCTCTCTCTCTCTCTCTCTCTCTCTCTGTGTTGGGGAATTTAGACTGTAAGCTCCAATGGGTCAGGGACTGATGTGCAGGTTCTCAGTACAGCGCTGCGGAATCAGTGGTGCTATATAGATGATGATGATGATCAGTTCCCCCTTAGCTGACCATAAGCTCTTAATAGGGGTGTAAAATTGTTTTCAAATATGTAACTCAATTGTTGCATCACAATATAATAACTGGTCTAATTGTATAAGTATTTTCTAAATAAACAAGTCAAGAAAATAAACTAAAATAGGCTCAACTTCCATTAGCAGAATAATAATATCAATGATAATAATAATAATAGTCATACATATTTGTCTACTTCTGATGATCTGTAACACTGTTTTCGTCCATCAAACCCCAATTACCTTTTAATAATGTTCAAGAAGTGTCATATTCTAAACACGTCAGAGCTTCAGGAAACCACAATACTGTTGAAAAACCATCCTCAAATTTTCCTATTTTTTTTTTCTTACAAGTTGTAAGTGGGTTAATTATCACAACAACTTAATTACACGACAAGTGTTTGTTTTATTGGGTCTGTCTTGGTGGAAGTTGTTAAACATTTTTTTTTAATAAATTCCAAACTTGTTATGATGGCGAATGTCTGTTTTTATTGCTGCAATATCGTTTTTAATTGCAGCCTTAAGTAACTGCTGTAATTACAGAGTACAAAACTGCAAAACAATTGTCTGGGAATAGATTTTCTCACCGGGCAAGAGGTGGCGGCTGGTTTCAGCTGAGCGGGCTCTGCCAGTCACAGCCTCAACCCTCGGTGCAGATGTACTTTTAAATTGTGATCCATCGCCCACGCACAACGGAGGCAGCCATTTTTGTGGGTTGAAGAAATATTTATGACAGTTGCGACATCACTGAGGCATCACTGAGGCACGAGCCACAAGTTCCTAGTACGTTGATAGGCTACGTTCTGGCGAATATTGGCCCACCCTCAAAATGGCAGCCTCCTTGGTGGATAAATGTTGCATCCACTATAACAAGACGATTCTCATAGCTCGAATTACGGCTGGCCGTCTTTACCTGGGTGCAGGTATGACCTTTTGCTACTGAAAACATACAGATCTGTTGTTTTGGCTCATTTAAGATAAGGGTCAGGAATCCTTCTGGGACCACCCAAGTTTATGAGCGTCAAACTGCTATCAATGTATTTATAAATAAGTATTTGGTGAAATGCAAGTGGAACCAGCACAGACAAACAAATGACTTTACATATTTGCATTGATTAATGTGCGGGAGAATGCACACTGCTTGGCCAATGGAAGAGACGATAGCAGCTGTAGGTATTTATTCATGGTGCACAAGAATGGATCGGAGCTGAGAGTTTCTGTGATATCACAAAAACTTGTTCATCTGGCTGCTGCAAATTTGAATAGAGCAAATCTGCAGCAACCAACAAACAATGAGCATTTATCTAGTCTCATGTCGAGTGCATGTAAACAGATGTTTAATTGATTGGTGACAGCACGGTGGCTCAGTGGTTAGCACATCTGCCTCACAGCACTGGGGTCATGTGTTCAATTCCCGACCATGGCCTTATCTGTGTGGAGCTTGTATGTTCTCCCCGTGTTTACCTGGGTTTCCTCCCACACTCAAAAAACATATTAGTAGGTCAATTAACTGTTATTAAAGTGATCTTAGTCTGTGTGTGTCCTCATCTAGCGCTCCACGCTGTTCAGTGCAACCCTGGACAAAGAATTTTTTCCAATAATCCAGTTTTCATGTTCGGATCCCTCATGTTAGAAGTAGAGATGGGCGGGTCCGGTTCTCCGAGAACCGAACCCACCCGAACTTTGGGTATCCGAGTACCGAGCTGAGCAGCTCGGTACTCTCCCGCCAATTCCGAATCCAAATCGAGGCCGAACGTCATTGTGACGTCGTCGGATCTCGGGACTCGGTTCTCGCGATACTTCAACTTTATAAATACACGCCTCCACAGCAATCCATCGCCATTTGACAGAGGGAGAGAGCAGGGTGTAGTCATAGGCTAATTAGAGCAGGGACAGAGAAAGAATACAATATTGTTCTTGCAATTGCTCTAACCAAAATCGCTAGTGCAGAGAGGAGGATAGAGGTTTATTATTTTTTCTTCATATTTGGCACTCCCCAGCGCTTTTGGGTTGTCCCCCATAATTGTGCATTAATATTTCTGGCTGTCAAAAGTCATATCTGTCAGCAGTATCTACTCAATAAATGTTAGCACTCCTCAGTGTTTTTGGGGTGTCCTCTCTAATTGTGCATTAATATTTCTGGCTGTCAAAAGTCATATCTGTCAGCAGTATCTACTCAATAATTTTAAGCACTCCTCAGTGTTTTTGGGGTGTCCTCTCTAATTGTGCATTAATATTTCTGGCTGTCAAAAGTCATATCTGTCAGCAGTATCTACTCAATAATTTTAAGCACTCCTCAGTGTTTTTGGGGTGTCCTCTCTAATTGTGCATTAATATTTCTGGCTGTCAAAAGTCATATCTGTCAGCAGTATCTACTCAATAAATTTTAGCACTCCTCAGTGTTTTTGGGGTGTCCTCCCTAATTGTGCATTAATATTTCTGGCTGTCAAAAGTCATATCTGTCAGCAGTATCTACTCAATAAATTTTAGCACTCCTCAGTGTTTTTGGGGTGTCCTCCCTAATTGTGCATTAATATTTCTGGCTGTCAAAAGTCATATCTGTCAGCAGTATCTACTCAATAAATGTTAGCACTCCTCAGTGTTTTTGGGGTGTCCTCTCTAATTGTGCATTAATATTTCTGGCTGTCAAAAGTCATATCTGTCAGCAGTATCTACTCAATAATTTTAAGCACTCCTCAGTGTTTTTGGGGTGTCCTCTCTAATTGTGCATTAATATTTCTGGCTGTCAAAAGTCATATCTGTCAGCAGTATCTACTCAATAATTTTAAGCACTCCTCAGTGTTTTTGGGGTGTCCTCTCTAATTGTGCATTAATATTTCTGGCTGTCAAAAGTCATATCTGTCAGCAGTATCTACTCAATAAATTTTAGCACTCCTCAGTGTTTTTGGGGTGTCCTCCCTAATTGTGCATTAATATTTCTGGCTGTCAAAAGTCATATCTGTCAGCAGAATCTACTAAATAATTTTTAGCACTCCCCAGTGGTTTGCGCTCAGAATGGATTCAAAGCAGTCCACATATGATCTGAATGAGCAACCAGGTTCTGTCACCAGTCCTGATGTTAGTGTTCCCAGTACGTCATCTGGCCAAGGCGATGTCAAACAACAGAGTGTTTTCAAATTAGTGCAAAAAACAAAAACCAAAAAAATTTTTACTGTATTGAAGCGAAAAAGAAGTGTAACTGAGCAAAAGTTAAGTGACGATAAAAAAAAAATTGCAAGCATGCCATTCTACACACGCAGTGGCAAAGAGAGAATGAGGCCTTCACCTTTGGCTATTAGTGGCAGATCCCAAAAAGTTACCCAGCCTACAATTGGTGCACAACTACTGTTACGCGTCAAAGCCG
This sequence comes from Mixophyes fleayi, assembly GCF_038048845.1. Taxonomy (NCBI): domain Eukaryota; kingdom Metazoa; phylum Chordata; class Amphibia; order Anura; family Limnodynastidae; genus Mixophyes; species Mixophyes fleayi. The sequence goes on from NW_027448650.1 coordinate 5,309, forward strand.
AGCTGCAAGATAACAGTGAGGCATTACAGGAGAATATTTGCTCTGATTCACAAATGACAACAATCCCTGTGGAGAGTCCATCCAACAGTGGGATGTCTAATCGTGAGCATTCTGCTGATGTGTGCCTTAATAGCCCGAGTGTAGCCAGTGATACCCAAATTGAGGATGCCACTTTGGAATTAGAAGAGGATGAGGGGGAGATTTGTGTAGGCGACGAGGGCGCTAATGATGATGTTGATGATTATGATGCAGACAGATACCAAATTGCCTTTCTCAATTTCTATTTATATTCTAGATTATATAACGGCTGAATAGTTTTCTATTTTACTCCTAGTGGAGAGAGGATCTGATGCAGACAGATACCAAACTGCCTTTGTCCATTTCAATTTATATTGTACAGTATATAACGGCTGAATTTATTAGTATTTTATACAAGTGGAGGGGGGCCTAGAGAGACAGAAACCAAACTGGCTTTCTCCATGTCAATTAATATTGTACAGTCTATAACGGCTGGATTTTTTGGTATTTTATACAAGTGGAGGGGGGCCTAGAGAGACAGAAACCAAACTGGCTTTCCCCATGTCAATTAATATTGTACAGTCTATAACGGCTGAATTTTTTGTTTTTTTAAAAAAGTGGAGGGGGGCCTATAGAGACAGAAAGCAAACTGTCTTTTTCCATTTCTTTACATATTTAACTATAAGTGTAGGGTGTAATATAGATTCAAAGACGATGGCTGCATTGCCAATATGCATAGATGGAGAGGAAGACAATCTGTTTTGTGTGTAGAATAAACGAAGGCCTACCAACGAAGAATTAAACAGTTTTTTTGGATGATTTATTACCTCAACAATTAGATTACTTATCTCTAAAACAGTTGGAGCACTAAATTGGGTTATTTTAGGCACAAAAACATGTATTTTCCAACAAAATAGCAAAACAAAACCAAACAAAACCAAAACCAAAACCAAAACACGCAATGGCGGATTTGCAAAACCAAAACCAAAACCAAAACACAACGGTAATCCAGATCCAAAACCGAATCCAAAACCAAAACACGGGGGTCAGTGACCATCTCTAGTTAGAAGGAACAATGATCATTGCGGTCAGGATACTCTCATGATTTACAATCTAGTCTCAGGTCTGTAATTAGATTGTAAGCTCTTGAGGGTAGGGTCCTCTTTCCTGTTGCATTGTTACATTTCAAGCTGCTGTTCCCCCAATGTGTGTGTTATTTATGCTGTAAAACATCATTAGTGAAATCTGAATCTGCCACAATCTGCTTTACTTCCAAGTTTCTGTGTAAGAATTCCCATCAGATAGATCGTGTAATCTGTAACTAATGGTTCCTAATGAGAACAGCTACACACGCAACTGTTAGTCTAGCTGCAACTTTGTCTGATTGCACCTGTCCCGATAAATCGCATCCATCCACATGAATGGAAATTACACACATTGCTCATGTATTAAGAAGTCGCCTGCTGATGAATTTGGTGGGCATTACGTTGTCCAATTTGTACAGTGACAGTAATCTCTTCTGTACCCCTTGCATAAGGCAGACAATGCAGTTTAGATTGACATTTGCAGAAATCATGTGCCTAGCAATTCATGTATCTTCAGTTATGTAACGAGGAGGCTGACTGAGGATTTACTTTAACTACATAATTGCTATATAATAATTATATCTCATATATGCCAGAATGCCAAGTGATCCTGCAATAGCTTTGTGCCCTCATGTTCTATATAATGCACTTAGCATTTATAAAGCTAAGAAGTGTGTGATACAGAGGGTAACGTATCACCCAGCGCACCCCTCCAAAACCGTGGACGTCTCTACTCCCTGAATCTAAGATATATATCCCACCAATGAATCCTGTATCTGTATGTCTTAGTGAAAAAGGAAGCAGAGCCAACACATAGTTGTTAGCACATTCGATTCGCCTAGCCCCTCCCATCAGAACTCTATCAATTGCACCATTTTCATATGAAAACTCCAATGCATTAAAGCAGGTGGATTCAACAAATAGAAACATGCAGCTCCCAAAGAGCAAATGTCTTTTGTGTCTAAGTGCGTCATATCATCTCATCTTCTGTTTGGGGCTCCTTGAACTTTTTGTATTAATCATTTACACAGTACTACCTCTACAAAGGTCAGCCAAGCATTATTTTGGGTTAAACTGATGTCTAGTTTGGGGTACTTGATAAATATTTACTATCACAAGAGGGTACATGATACACAAAACTTAAGAAACCCTGATATGAGACAATTCGCTGCCTGTATAGGTATTGCATTGGATTTAAGGTTTTCACTGCATGAAATTCCTTGTTCACAAGTTTTTTTAGATCATGTAATCGCCTTCCAGAGGTTTTACAACTATCCTACTGGTTTTGGTGACTCACAAACGAATGTTTTGGTGCCAATAAACTACTGTAAGGATTGCATTGCTGTCCAGCCATCAGGACCCTCGGGGGCTAAATACTAGTCAAATACTTAGTGAGCTGAAAGGAGAAACAACTTTGAAATAAAAGACTTGAACCGTATCACAGTGACAAATTCTGTAATGATATCTCCTCTTTTGACTCTACTTGCTGTAGAAATTCCCCATGGCTTTGATCTACAGTAACCTGCAATTCCCTCAGATAATTCTTTAATTGTCGCTGCCCTAGAAGTATGAAATTGATTAATACACACCAGGAGCTCTTGGGCTTAAGAGAGTCATCCATCATTTAACAAGGTTCAGCAAAAATGCTGTACGTATTAAATGCTTAACGATTCACACAGTCCTAATGTCTGGTTGGATGGGGTGGACGTGTTGTTGCAATGCACGGTGCCGCTAGTAGGCTTGTCCCCCCCCCCCCCACAATCTTTGTTTGTGAACATTCTATGGTAAATATAGACACTCACATGAAGTTCCACAGTTGGAGACATGTTTAAATCTCAGGTTGAGGATTATTTCTAGAGCAATTCCATTTGTGGATCAGTTTGTTACTGACTTCCATTGTTCCTTATAGTTTGTCAGCCTCAGAGAGAAGAGGTTTTCTTGGAGAAGTGCAGAATATTTGGAAACTCACCATAAACTGTTCCAGCGTGGTAGAAAGAATTTGATTTCCCAACTTTGGATTTGTTTAGTCTATCCAAAACTTGTACCAAACTGGTTTTATATGGAAAGATAAATTCACCTCTTGTTGACGTGTGATTGGGTGATGAGACAGTTGTCATTGGCGATATCTGGCCATGTTAAAGGTTGTTTTTCGTTTATGAATTCCCAGCATTTAGATTGTTAGATACACAATTGTAGATTGTATCTAAAAAATTTTTTTAAAGCCAGAGGTCCTTGGTGTATTCAGCCAGTGCAGTTCAAAGACTGGGGGACTTGGTTGTTTGGACCCATTCACAAAGGAGAAGGTCCCCATTGCTCCCCAATTCCTTGACCCTTAAGGACCCTAAGAGGATTAGTGTATTCTGCTTCACCAATTTTAGGGGGGGACATTTTTATTCTGCAACCCCAGAAGCCATAAGACCCTTTAAGGACAAGGGTCTTCAGGCCCACCTCTCCCGCAAGGTTTTGGCAAACCCCTGTTTCCCCAGATAAGGAAGGAGTTTCAGCAAACTTGGGGGTGAGAAGGACTATAAGAGTGATACCTAAACTCCTCCAAAAACACTTAAACAAAAAACATTAAAAAGTGATAGTGACAAAAAGTTTAATACATAAAAATAATACTTGATTCTTACTCTGTGCAAAAATGTAGTTGTGCATTTCTCCACCAGTGCATTCTTGGGCACCCCCTCGTCCTGACCACTTGGGGAGAGAAGGGGGGGGGCTCTCAGCACTTCAGGTTCAATTGCAACCTGGCCTCAAGTCAAATTGGTCTATAAATGCCTCTCCTCTGACAGTGAAATGCGTTCAGCGTATGATCAGCTCCCACCACCGATTCTTCTGGCTGACGTCATCGAGATTTAAATCCCCATATATCACAGGCCAATGACAATCACTCTGCCTGATGATAAAAGGACATGACTGAAGAGCACAAAAGGAAGATAGCAAGATGAAGACTTTTATGTAATAATAAACATTGCAGGAGAGTATAAGGCAATAAATTAAAGTAAACTGAGGACTGAGAAGCACTTTAACTAGGGCCGGTGCTACCAGTTGACACACCTAGGCAGTTGCCTAGAGCACCAGGATGTATGGTGTGTAAGGAACTTAAAACACTGAATGAGTGACATAATGTCTTCTGTCCCAATGGAGCTGCATGGACCGGGGTTGACTTTAAGGTGCACAATTCAGAAGGAAATGGGTGAAATTAATGGAAATGTTAAGGTTTACACCAAGAGTTCAGAGGAGGAGAGTACAATCAGGAGGAGTTCAGGACTACGAGTAGCAGATTTACAGTATGGGGAAATTAATTTGTTTCCAGATTTAAATACAGATAAACACAGCTCAGGCAGGAGAGAGCTGAGAGAGAAGGGGGGTGAAACGCGTCAGTGACTGAATTGGCTGCAGCTTCTCTTTAATCCAGAGTTTAATTTGGTTTTTTTTAACCTGAGCGGGAATTTGAATCACTCCCACTATTCACTGACAGATCTCCCCTCTCACTGCAACAGTTCTGGCAGCTCGTAATTGTAACTCACCAATTGTGTGCCATTCATCCCCTTAGAGTAATATTATAACTGCATAAACAACATTGAGAATCTATTCTGGCAATTAGCTTGTGAGTGATACAGGTGTCAGCCATAGCAGTAATCAAGAGTGTACGGTGGCATTAAAGGCAATAACCACTTGTGGCTTCTGAGGTGGCAAATATCGATTCTGCAACCCTCCACCCCATTCCCTAATAGTGCATTAGGGTTCCTTGATGCTCCTCCTGTGACTTCCACTGGTAGTCACCCTGAGTCCTAACACATCGATAGCGTTAGGAGGTGATTCTATTTTGCACGCTGCGGCAAGACTGATTTTCCTTGCAAATCGTTATTCCTCTGTTGAATCACTCTGTATGTCTCTACACTGGCTGCCTGTTTTGTACCAAATCCAATATAAAATACTTTTACTAACCTACAAGGCCATCAACAAAGCTGCACCAGCATACATCTCCTCTCTTGTCTCAAAATATCTCCCAACTTGGCAACTTCGTTCTACACAAGATCTGCTTCTCTCATCCACCCTCATTACATCCTCCCATTCCCGGTTACAGGACTTTATTCGGGCTGCACCCACTCTATGGAATTCTCTGCCTCGCACAGTAAGACTCTCCTCTGGTCTACAAACTTTCAAGCTCGCACAGTAAGACTCTCCTCTGGTCTACAAACTTTCAAGCGTTCTCTGAAAACCTACCTCTTCAGACAAGCTTATAATATTCCTCAGCCACCCTCTTAACCCCGCTACCTTTAGCCTGTTACACAATTTCACACAAGACAACTACCCCCTGACCAACATTGTTGTATGACGGGATCATTTAGCTTATGAGTCACTTTTACCTTTGCAGTCTGGCTGGGCCAAAATGCAAAATGTAGACTTAACCTCATGTGTCAATCTCCCATTGTCCCATAGATTGTAAGTTTGCGAGCAGGGCCTTCTCACCTCTTTGTCTGTTTTACCCAGTTTGTTTATTAGTTTATTATGTTTGTCCCCAATTGTAAAGCGCTACGGAATATGTTGGCGCTATATAAATAAATGATGATGATGATGACTGGCATGTCACACAATCTATTACAGCAGTGCGTGGTAACCAGAGCTACTGGGAAGGTTGGGGCAAGAGATTGCCTCATGGCCACCCCTGGAACCCCACCCTCCAAAACCTCCTCTCCTCCACACTACACCCCTAGGACTGTGTAACCTAAGAAGAGGTTCTCACCTGGCCTAACAAGAAGCACAAGCGTTAAATTCTGGGAAAGGCAACGATCGAATTTGGCTCTATCAGGTGAAATTGAAGCATAACGATTTTTTTTAATGTACTGAGGTGTCGACAAGGAGTGTGAGCTAATCCTAACACAGCAATATAACACTGAGTCCTGCCTGCCTCCGGCTCCTTCACCGTTTTCAAACTAGTGTGGGCCCCTGAAGGAGAGAAAGAAAGGATTAACACTTCTCAGCATAGCTAGGAGCCGAACAACACACAGAGCCTGCTAATGTACTGACACACGTCCCAGAACATCGTGTCATTATGGAACACAGAACCATCAATCACAACGTTTCATTGGCTGATCATTTGTCTCCGTGCAAGCTATGACACGGTGTGAAATATGTGCAAACTGCAGGACCTCAGAAATAATCATTTTCTGCACGTACTTAAACTTTATTAGAGGAATGTGCACTTCCTGTATTCACTGAAGGAGGGGGGGGGGGGCATTCGTCTCAAGCACAAATACATCTCAGTTCTCCTGTCTCAATGTAAAACTTTGTATTTTTTATTTTTAAAATATACAATATGTATAGACAGCCAGTGGTTAGCACTTCTGCCTCACAGCACTGGGGTCATGAATTCAATTCCCGACCATGGCCTTATCTGTGTGGAGTTTGTATGTTCTCCCCGTGTTTGCGTGGGTCTCCTCCGGGTGCTCCGGTTTCCTCCCACACTCCAAAAATATACTAGTAGGTTAATTGGCTGATATCAAAATTGACCATAGTCTGTCTCTCCCTCTGTATGTGTGTGTGTGTGTGTGTGTATGTTAGGGAATTTAGACTGTAAGCCCCAATGGGGCAGGGACTGATGTGAATGAGTTTTCTGTACAGCGCTGCAGAATTTGTGGCGCTATATAAATAAATGATGATGATGATGATGTAGTGTCTTACCTAAGTGTTCCTGAACTCTGAAGCTGCGATAATCTAATTCTTCAGTGACAGACAAAAAGGCGCTTTACTAGGTGGAAAAGCTCCTCTACCTGTAGGCATGACTGCGCGCACACGTGGCGGTAGTTTCAGCGCTGCGCACACATCTTCACAAACACTCGCACCTACATCACTCACCCTGCGTAAAGTGTCCCAAGTCCTACTCTATCCGCACCACTCCGCCAAAGGAATTGACCGTTATCGTACACGTTCTAATCAAGAGTGCGAATGTACAGACAGTACGGAAGAGGATCCTGCCGAATGGCAAAGTTTAAGCACAACTTGACTATTGTACCTCCGAACGTCGCACTTCTCTAGAGAGGACACAACTGGCCATTGATCGATCTGCTGTTCAGTGTGACAGCAGCTGTAAAGAAACCTGAACACAACTGATACTGTGCGCTGCAAACAAAGTATAAATAACACGTCAGATGTAATAACCCTATTACTGAAAATACCTCCCAGCACTTCAAATAGGAGACACTGGTGTGATACTTACTGAGTTACAACTACATGCAGGCAAGCATTTACACACAACATATGTACATATGTTTGGATTGTATTAGATTGTACGCTCCTCTGAGCAGGGCCATCTCTCTTCCTGTTTCCACCACTTCTAACTCTGCTCTCCAGCTACTTAGCCCTCCTCCTCGAGGGTCCTCCACCCCACGTCCACTCTCGCTCCCTCCTCCCCCTGGGGGTCTCCCTGTCTTCCGCGCCCTCCTTCTTGGGCCCCGTCGTTTGCGGATCCTCCCTCCCCTTCCCCGCCCTCTCTAGCTGTGCATTGAGCGTACTGAGTTGCTGTGTTTACTGTACTGTGCTGTCTCCCATTGTATTGTGATTTTGTTTGTCTCTGTACGGCGCTGCGGATGCCTTGTGGCGCCTTATAAATAAATATTAATAATAATAATAATACACAAATCTACACATATCCGCTACACTTTGTGGGCCTGATTAAGGCACGCAAAACCAGCGTAAATTGTGTTTATTTAATAATACACATAATTTGGGCATACGCGCGTCTGTAATCAACTAGGAGCGGATGTAAAGATACGTCTCTTGGTGAATACGGGTCTAGGTACGCTCTGCTCTAACAGACAACACACTGCAGGATACGTCCAATACATATGTGGAATATAAAGTCACGGCATAACGCACAGAAAAAAAAAAGTGTTCAATTAATGTCACCTGTTAATAATATAGGGCCTGATTCATTAAGGAAAGTTAAGCAAAAAATTGAGTAAGTTTTCTTACTCAAGTTTTCTGGACAAAACCATGTTGCAATGCAAGGGGTGCAAATGAGTTTATTATTTTGCACATAAGTTAAATACTGACTCTTTTTTCATGTAGCACACAAATACTTGATAGCTTATTTGTATCCTGAGATATAAAGTTGATCTAGGACATGCCCTACCTCAAATATAAATCTGCAATCAAATTTTAAATTTACCTCCCCCTCCAATGCAACATGGTTTTGCCTTACTTACTTACTTTTGCTTAAACTTTCCTTAATGAATCAGGCCCATAGTCATTAATTAAACAAACATTTATAAAAAAAAGAAGTTATTTTTTTCTTTTTTCTTTTTCAGTGCAATACATTTATCAATTTTGCAAACACATGTTCTAGCTGCATCTACAGCCATCATCACTATCACTCGGCACTTACACCCAACCTGTAGCTGATATGACTGAAAAACCTATATCTTAGAGATGCCCAAAGCTTGAATCAGAAGCTGCTGAGTGCGCTCCAGCTTGGCACGCCCTTACTGTACACTGACTATGTGCATACGCCCAGTCCCCTCCCCGTTCTGCCACTGAAATCGTAGCCTGACGTAATTGTCCATTGCGCTCGAAGATTAATTGCATGTTGCTGCATTCTCGGGGGTATAGACTGTATCTGAGCATGCGAAGAGCAATTTTAAGCAAAATACGTCACGTATCAGCATTTACGTTCCGTGATGAATCAGGCCCAACACGTATTTATGAATGGGGAAGAAATACGGACTTGCGGCTCAAATGCTGTTTCTTCCCCTTTTATGATATTATTTTTAATGTTTATTTTTTATAGCCTGTTGACATCTGTGGGTTCACACATTCCTATCTTTAACCACAATTCCGCAAATGGTCACTTAAAATGTGTGCACCAAGGTACAGCCCATTTGCACCAAAATGATACAACTGGGACCATTGGAGTATGGTAAAGATCTGCAATGCCCAAATTCAGACCATGAGCACTCCAAACTCAACATTTAGGGGGGTATTCAGTTGTCAGCAAGTTTGTTTTTTTTCCCGCAGCGCAAAAAAAAAAAAAATCTTCCGCGGGTTTGTTACGGCAACAGCGACTGTTTTGAGTTAGCGCAGCGGGAAAGCTTGTGCAATTCAATGGAAAAAGAGGGAACGCTGCCCCAGCACGTTAAACATTGTGTTTGCAAGTTTTTAGGGGAGTGAAGGGGAGTTTTAACGTGGTTATGTATAACACAAAAAAAAAGGTTTTGCATACATTAGATTGCATAACACATTGATAATATCTACATTTCAGTACTTTCTTTTGAACTATTTTTTTTAACCATAGAATCATCTATACCATGTCAAAACACATTACTACATTCATATTTGTACCCAGAACATAAATAAATATAATTAATTAGGGATTTTATTTTTTTTTGTTTATTTTGTTTCATTATTTTTTCAAAACAAAATCAACTTACACAAGTTAGACATTAGTGATAAACATAAGTTTAACTTTTTTTTCTCATTATTACATGATTTCAAATACTTTTTATTTTTAACACACCCCAAGGAGGTGCGAGATAAAACAGCATATTTTCCTGTTTAACGCGCAGCGTTAAAAAACAATTGAATAGATTTTAACGTGGCTGCCTCTCGCACACCCTATACTTTCAATAGACCTTGTACTGGAGCGCGAGAGGACCGTTTCATGAAAAAAAACTGTGCGTTAAAAATGGAATTGAATCGCTGGTAAAGTTAACCTTCTCGAAAATGATAAAAAAAACAGCGTTAAAATGACTTAACGCGGTCAAAAAAAAAATTTCGCTGACAATTGAATACCCCCCTTAATATCTTAATGGATTTTCGAAAAAAAAAAGCAAAATTGAATGTATTCCTCTTCTGTGTCACCTGCTCTTTACTGACTGATGTGAAATAACCTGTTACTGCTTTAAATAACGAACAGGATCAGAAGAAAACAATGCTTGACTGACACAGTTCCTCTCTAGGAAACCATTTGCACTGGGTGATATTCCTACGGAGCTCTCTGCTGGTACATGTCACTGCACGCTGCTAATGATCAGGCTGGTTACACGGGAGAAACGAAAAACAGGACAAGACGGGTTCATTTAGGGCAAGACCTGGAACTTTATATAAGACTTGTAAACAGGATTAGAATGATCTTAGTGACACAAAGCCTTCCGGTACAGTCTCTTGGGGAACTACAAATCCCAGCATATCCTGACTGTAATATATACGGTGACCTTAAGGATTGAGTTAGCTTTAAGAAATAAGAAATTACAACATCGCCATAAACCCTAAGTTATGGCGCCTCAAGGGATTTTATAATCAATTTGAAATTAATTGCCAATTAATCGATACTCAACTTTATTTATGCAAGTATTACCCCCCTCCCCAACACTTAACTGGAATGAATTAATATTTATTATCAACTAATTAATATTCCTAAAGTCTTTATACTATATCCGTCCAGATGACATCTGAATTATTTAATTTGAGAAATATTACTCACGTTTATCGATATGTGTTTCTGTAAATATAGAAATGTCGGACTGCACTTAGGATATGCAAAAGCTATAAGGATGTTTATTCCTGTGTAGCAGTTACATTGTGAAACCCATCCAGTCTCAATACTAAAATCTTAAATATTATTTTTATTTCTAAGGCACCATCATCATCATTATTTATTTATATAGCGTCACTAATTCTGCAGCGCCAGAGACTGTGTAGCGGAGTACAAATATAAATATAACTAATACCGTGAGCAAAATCACAAACACATCACAATACACCTACGTAGCATAAATGAGTGTGAGTCAAAAAACCTAGGGCAGGCTTGGCCAACCTGTATCTCTCCAGATGTTGTGAAACTACAAGTCCCAGCATGCCCTGCCAGTGATATGCTAGTTATCAGCTGGCAAAGCATGCTGGGACACATGATAAGAACCTACGTGGAAAACGGGCAGTAGACAGAGATGAGACAATAGAGAGAGCGGACCCTGCCCGTCAGAGCTTACATTCTGTGACGGTGCAAAATCACAGGAGAAGCAGAGCTGTCAATCATAAGGTATAGTCTGGTGCAGCGTCAGGATAATGGACGGATTCTGATACTGGCTCAGAGGTTCATAAAGATCCCTATTAGACTGATGAAGAGTCACTTCCGATCAGCAGTTTCGGTGTACAGAAGACTCGTTACTGCCAGCGGAGACAGATTAAATAAAAACAAGGAAACATTTAGCCGGTGTCACTCTCCCATTTAGCACATACAACAAATAACAATGGGATTTTAATACCACTACAAATTACAGTCACCTTCTGCAGAGAGGCAACCAGTCAATTGCTAAATATACTCAATATACTGACACAAGGAGCCTGATTCAGTAAGGAAAGTACAGCAAAAAAAAATGAGTTACTTTGGATCTTGGCAAAACGATGTTGCAGTGGAGGGGGAGGTAAATTTAAAATGTGAGGGCAGATTTATAATTGGGGTAGGACATGTCCTAGATCAACTCTTAGGGGCATATTCAATTGTTGGCGTTAGAGCCAAAAATCTCGCGGTGCGCGCACTATTACTGTCATTGCGGTAATAGTGCGCCTAAATACCGGTATTACGGTACTTTTCTCGCTGGATTTCAGCTCGCGGCTCAGGGAGCTGCGAGCTGAAATCCGGCTTACTATTAACGTAATAACGGTAGTAGTTTTAAGGCTGCGGGCATATTCTACAATTGAATATGCCCCTCAATGTCAGTGTAAAAGTAAAGCTATCAAGTATCAACAGCCAGTTTTTTCCTTATGTGCAAAATAATAAACTCATTTGCACCCCTTGTATTGTAACATGGTTTAGTAAAGTTCAAAGTTACTCATTTTCTTGCTTTACTTTCCTTAATGAATCAGGCCCAAAAAGACCATCTTTAACTGGAGTTTCTTTGGTCATTGAAACTGCTTTAACCTTATCGATGTCAAGGGAAATTTTATAATTTATTTTATTGGCAATGTGATTGTACAATGAGGGCCTCATTTAGAGTCGGACACAAAGTCCATTTCAGGCGCATCCTGAACATTTCCACTGATGGGGCATGCGCAGTATGCAACAGTTCCCTGCAGTTCCGCCTGCTTTTCAGTCGCAAGTGTACACTGCGACAGCTTGCGTCTTAGTATGAGGGAAAGGGTGGAACACGGAGTTATGTAGGCGTGACCGTGAATAATTCAGAAACTATGGGCGTCTACCCGCAAAAACTACCCTTGTCGGATCAAGACGCAGGCGGAACACACGTCAAAACAAGACTGAAAAAGTGCGTCAGGAATTAGGTGGTGCAAGTAGTTAGCTAGCTGCAGGAACTGGTCGCAGCTTGGTAAGGTATTACGAGTGGGACGCAACTGGGGTTGCACGCCACTCGTAATACCCTACCAAACTGCAGCACACTCCCACTCCTACTCTTTCATATACGTCTTAGACGCACATTGTGTCCGACTCTAAATGAGGCCCTGAAAGGGTAATTCTCAGTATCTGGTTATCTGTATATATGGAACTGCCTAGAGCCCCTACTTTAGTGCTTTTATAAATTGTGCATTGTACCGTGGTTGTCATAGCCGTGGATGACATAGGACGGTGAAAGAGGGGTAACATGGTGACAGATTTTGCAAGGGGGACTAACTATAAATTCTGTGCAGAAACGTACGGCCTTTGTGCATCATATCTGAGCCGGTGAAGATTGGATCTTATCCTATATATTTAATACAGCCCATTTAGCACCTTCTGGCAGCATCCGGGGGTGTAGAGTATATTTCTGTCTTTAATTCACCCAATAGAGCAAAAACCTTCAAAGACACAAGAGTGAGACATGCAATAGAGTCAGCCCTCGTCCTCTATAAAGGTTTACTTAACGGCAGAAGTGGTTCTAAAGTGGTCGGAGTTTGGGCTTTGATGTGATGTTGACACTTTTGTGCAGATATTTATGCTGCTCCACAAACCAAGATGCCCTTCTATGCTACGGAGGTGTCTCCCCAATAGTGGAGACAAGCGTGTGCTGCACGGACCATACACACCGATGTAAAATGAAGGTGCTTCAGAAATTCTTGCAAAATACCCTTTGTGTGACAACTGTGCATAGTATAAACCACAAGTAATACACCACTCAAAGCCAGAAAATAAACTCACTCAGGTCCCCGTATTTAGCCACGGGGCCAATACTTTGGACAATATCTTTGTTGATCATCTCAGAGGAGAATTGGAAAAGTATCACTAAGCGATATTATTCCCTGAAGGAAAGGTGATGGAGGAATGGAAATATTTAAAGATAATCTACTATTATTCTGGTGTAAAGATGACCCCTCTCTAGTCTCTAGAACACAGGACAAGTCTGACCTATTGAGCGCTGGACTTGGAGATGAACCGGATGTTATGTAGATCAGGAATTAGCATAACACCAGATTTGGCATTACTGTAGAACTTGGAACAATACGGATGGATTATTAAGGACGGGACACAGGAAACAATCACTTGTTCCGCTTCCCAATAGTAATCAGCAGGAGCCATATATTCACACCTCAGTAATAGTTGTCACAAGTACTTCTTAACTGGAGTGCGGCTGAGAAAGACCCGGGGACTGGATGTCAATTGCCCAAAAGCTGTTAGCAACAGTCTAAGATGATGGTATTGTCTAAGGGGTTACTACACAGAGAGTGGATTCAGCAAGGAGCTTTCTTAACAATAAGAACCGGGAATAAATATTGAAGAGGGCAGACCGACCGAAATATCCCTGTAGACACCCCGTCTACTGCAAGACATTTTTTTAAAATGTTTCTGTTGCTGCATTTTATATATATATATATATATATATATATATATATATATATATATATAAATGTGTAAAAAATTTAGCAAGTTAAGAAGTGACTAACATATATGACGATTGGCAAAATAATTAGAGAAACCTGAATGCATGTTATAAAGACTATCCGTGATTTTCCAACTGTTGAGCACTATCTCGGCACGGAATAAAACCACTTGGACCACAACTAGCCAACAATATTTCAGAGATACAACATGCTCTACACATAACATCTATGTGCCACTGGGTTGCTGGTAACCCCATTCTCCTATGTCCACTGCTAGTACAGATTTGATAACATGATATTTGGAACTGCTGAAAGACTTATGGGCGGAAGCTCTAAAGCTCCTTTAGTCTGTAGCCCCCTTGCAACTTCCTCCATTTCCACTTAAAGAAACATTA
>NW_027448651.1:0-19368 GCF_038048845.1 Mixophyes fleayi
AATCACTTTTTTTCTCATATATATATATATATATATATATATATATATATATGTGTTAACTATGTTTTCTTTGGTTTTTTGGATGATCTGCTATCATTATTGTTAGTGTATCTTATGTGCGGCCCAAACCAACTCGTCGTCTGAAAATGTGGCCCAGGGAAGCTAAAAGGTTGAACAACCCTGGTCTAATGTGTCTATTTCTATGCTGTCATGAAAATAATCCTCCACCATGCTTTGGATATTGACAGTAGGATCAGGTGGAGTTACGGTAGAGGTGTCACGTTTTTTGGTCAATTCTTTTAGACCAGCCAAGATTTAAAAATTTTGTGGTGAGTCATCTGTATCATCCCTGGATCTCTTGGGAAAGCTACGTTTTTTCCTAGCAGCAGTTGAGTGAGAAACTGAAGGAGGAGACGTTGTTGTGTCACGTAACACTTGAGCTGTGATCTTGCTCCTTGCATCTCTTCAGATCTGGGTCAGTTGGAAACAAAGAGAAGACATAGCTCTTAAACCGAGGATCAAGCACAGTCGCCAAAATGTAGTGATCCAATTTCAAGATTTTGATAACTCTTGGATCCTGGCGAAGCAAATAAAGTTGCGTGTCGGTGGTCAGTTGATTCTGATCACCGAACCCACTGCCACCAATAAGAGGCTATTCCTGTCTATTTATGGGAAGCTCTGGTACCCTCCTGGTGCCAGAGTATCAAGGTCCTCCTTACTCCAGCACCTATATCTATATTCCAGCATCCTGACTGTCCCTTTGGCTTTTAGCCCGGTTCTCCTGACTTTGCTCTCAGTAACTCCTTTTGGCATTCTTTGGAACTCCTGGTTTGACGTCAGCTATCCCTGACTCCAGCTCTGTCTTCCCTTTGGCTTCCATACACCTGCACGGCTCCGACTCGGATTGAATGACCATTCTTTCCTCTCCACCTCTCTGGTGCTTACCTGTGAGGGGCGCAACCTGCGTGCCTCTGCCGCGAGATCCAAACCTCTTGCGGGGGTCCCTGGTGAAAACCAGGGGCGCGTTTAGACTCCGCACCTCCTGTAGTAACAGCCCCAATATCCCAAGGAGAGTCCAAGCGGAATAACCCATGTTTCAATGACATCCCTTAGTTTTTGTAACAGATTGTCAGCTGTATGCCTCCTAGTGAAGCCGGTGATGCACAGAGTAGCCTGCCTCTGACAAGTACTTGGGTACATGCTGCTGCTGTTCCTGCTGATGAAGGCGAATCACCAACCCAGTGGGCTGTCACAGTCATATTATATTTAGTTTGCCCAGTTCTGCTTGTCCACATATCTGTGATTAAGTGTACAGTGGGTAGAATGGCATTTTGTAGCCCAATAATTACATTTTTATGAACCTTCTGGTAGAGATGAGGAAAAGCTTTTCTAGTGAAATGGTGTTGTGGTGGAATTTGCTAACAGGCAGGGCCGCCATCAGGGGGGCACGGGGGGGTACTGTTGTACCGGGCCCGGGCTCACCAGGGGGCCCGGGACAACAGTGCAGCACAGACTTACCTGGGGCACCGCTGGTCTCCGCTACTCTGTCTAAAGCCTGGCTGTCACCGTGACAGCCTGGCACCAGGATGCGATCGCAGAGGTGGAGGATTCATTCCCCCTGCGATCATGTGATCTGGCTGTCACAGGCAGATCATATGATCGCAGGGGGAATGATTCCTCCACCCCTGCGATCGCATCCTGGTGCCTGGCTGTCACGGTGACAGCCAGGCTGAAGACAGAGTAGCGGAGACCAGCGGGGCTCCAGGTAAGTATGTGGTGCTGTTGCTCATGGGAGGGCGTTCATCAGGGGGGGGCGCTCATCGGGGAGGGGCCCGGGGACACGGGGGCCCGTACTGGGCCCCATGATTGCTGAAGGCGGCCCTGCTAACAGGGACACAAGAACTCAAGTAACTGTCTAAAACCAGCTGTATTAATTGTGGACATTGGACGCAGATCTAGTACTAGCATAGTCGCCATGGTGTCTGTGATCCGCTTTGCGACTGGGTGACAGCTTTCGTACTTGCTTCCTCTTACAAAGGATTGTTTAACAGTCACTTGTTGTAAACTACTAGTAGTCTTCTTCTTGGTCTGCTTCTGGGATGAGGATTCCCCCCCAGCATCAGCAGCAGCAGCAGCAGCGGGACTAACACTCAAGAATTCTTCTGAGGAATCCAGGATAGTGGAGGAGTCTTCTAGCCTACGCAACTCGGATGCAGGAATAACTCCGATCACTACTGAGGATATTGATGAAGACAGTGTTGGTGGGGTAGATTGTAGGTGTCGTGATCTAGTTGACAGAAGGGACCTAGCTGATGATGGACTGCTTGTTGTTATTTCTTTAGCATAAGTTTCCAATTTTTCCCTCAACTGCCATGAACTCACTTCAAATGGCGTAATATGGATGAGGTTCCTAGATGGTTAAGGTCCCTACCTCGACTGACTGGGCTTTATATACGCTACAAATGGCTAGACAACTGTTGTCAGGATTTGGGTAAAAATAATTCCACACATGAAAGGTGGATTTTTATGTCTTATGTCCAGGCATTACAATGGCCTTCTTCTTATCATGTGCAAGAACTGTTTCCACAGGTCCAGGACTTACACCAACAACATCATCCTCATCAACATCCTTATTAGCGCCCTTGTCGGCTATATAAATAACCCCCTCATCCTGTTGCAATTCCAAAGTGGCATCCTCAATTTGTGTATCGCTGGCAACACTTGGGCTGTTCAGGCACACATCTGCAGAAATGCTGAAAGTGGCCTTCATTATGCGTACACAATCAGAATGGTCAGGATTGCACATAGCACTCATGTATAGACTCTCCTCAGGGATTAGTGTTATTTCTGAATCTGAACATACATTTTCCTCTAATGCCTTACTGTTTTCTTCCAGCTCGCTTTTACACGTAAAAGTATTTGGACACCACTTTTGGAGTCCAAATGACAAGGTCTTACTTGGTCATGACTGACCTTACAAGAAGATGATACAAGAAGTGATAGTTGCAGAACTAGCACTCATAGAGAAAGGCGAAGGTCTCATTCTTTCCTTTCCACTGCGTGTGTAGACTGGCATATTGGCAATTTTATTTTTTTCTGCAGATAACTTTGCCTGGATTACAGGTCTTTTTTTCTTGACCAAGGTGAAAGGTGTTTTTTCACATTTTTTATTCCCTGACTTACAAACACTATGCACTTTAACACAGGCTTTACCCAATGACGTAGAGGGATTGCTATCATCATGACTAGTGCCAGCAGCTGCTTGGTGCTCCTGGTCTTCTGTGTACTGCTCTGAATCCATTTTGATAACACTGTACAATTTGACTGCAAATTCAGAAGTCCAAGCCTGCCAGCCCTAATATTTCTATTTCAGCAATGACAATTAGCAATGGAGCAGTGGAGCTCTCCTCTTTGTGTGTAACCTACATAACACAGTACAATTTGACTGCAAATTCAGAAGACCAAGCCTGCCAGCCTTAGTATTTCTATTTCAGCAATGACAATTAGCAATGGAGCAATGGAGCTCTCCTCTTTGTGTGTAGCCTATATAACACCGTAAAATTTGACTGCAAATTCAGAAGACCAAGCCTGCCAGCCTTATTTTTTGTATTTAAGCAATGACAATTAGCAATGGAGCTCTCCTCTTTGTGTGTTACCTATATAACACAGTACAATGTGACTGCAGATTCACACCAAGACTGCCAGCCCAAGTATTTGTATTTCAGCAATGACAATTAGCAATGGAGCAATGGAGCTCTCTTCTTTGTGTGTTACCTATATAACACAGTACATTATGTGACTGCAGCTTTAGAATACCAAGCCTGCCAGACCTATTATTTCTATTTCAGCTATGACAATTAGCAATGGAGCACTCCTGAATGTCACTGGAGACTTTGAAGAACACTGCTACCCCTCCTCTTTCTTTTCTACCTATGACACTGCCCAACTGCTCTAGAGACTGCCAAGAACTATGCTACCCCTTCTGTATCCCTCTGTGAAATGGCGCTGGATCGCTGTGGAGGGCGGTACTTATAGAATCCAAAACTCGCGAGATCCAACAACGTAACATTGATGTTTTGCCTTGCTTTCAATTCCGAGGACGAGCGAAAGTACCGAGCCAGCTCGGCTCTGTACTCGGGTCTGCTATGTTCGGGTGTGTTCGGATCTCGGTGAACCGAACCTGAGCCCGAGCATCTCTAATTTAAACTTTTTTATATTTTTCAATACTTGTCAATTTTCAAAGGATCATTCAGTGACAACTATATTTAAAACTGGGTGTTTGCAGGTGAGTGTCAATGCAGCTGCACGCCCCCAAAAAAGCTATATGTTAAAAAAAAAATTCTATTTTTCAATACTTGTCAATTTTCAAAGGGTCATTCAGTGACATCTATATTAAAAAAACAGGGTGTTCACATGTGAGGGTCTTTCCTAGGCATTTTTGACAAATAGTGTAGAACATTGCAGCAGCAGCAAAAAAAATGTCATCTGCCATGACACCAACTGAAGCAACCCCATTAGATAAATTAAACAACCAAAAAAATGTAGTGTAAGGTGGAATAAATAAAAATGTTGAAATGCTACGCAGACACTACATTTGGAATGTTAGACAGCATACATCATAGAGAATGAAGATGCAGTAACAATCAGATGCCATTAGATGGACAGAGGCATAAATAGATATCCAATTGTAAAGCGTTATGTAATTTGTTGTATATAAATAAATGATCATGATAATGATAGCCGAAGGTGGCTTGCACCCATACTACAAAACTTCAAAGACTACGCACACAATACATTTTGAATGTTAAAGGACATGCATCATAGACAATTAAGCTACAGTAACAGGCAGAGTTCATTGGATGGATAGTGGTATGAATGAATAGTTAGATATTTGTAAAAGTAAATAGACCAAGGTGGCCTGCACCCATACCAAAAACTTAAAAGATTAGTACTATGCACTTCTCGATGGGCAGAGAGAGCAGTCATCAGTAACCAAGAGCAGAGCTTTCATACCTTCTTTTACTTATGTATTTTGTAAAATAATGCTGCCCTTCTGAATCAAGCCAAGGGACTCATATATATTTATGGGGAGGGCTTAAGAATCAGTCCTCCGGGGAAGCTTCGTCCAATCGCGGGGTAAGGGGGACTGCCCAAGACTTGCAGCGAAGGTTGTATATAATTATGGAAAGTATATAAATAATATTTATATGTTCTATTAGTGAAGTGTAAGAAATATGTAAAAAAGGTAGTTCAGGTAGGCCAATAGCTGTCCCTCCCACACAAGTAAGTATGTATAATTCTCACATTAATGCAGATTTGGTTGCCCAAAACATGTCTTGACATTGCAATTTAAAGTCCACGTTCTGAGAAATTAAGAGAACAGATTTTAGACCTGGCAAAGAATACATGTAGAGATGGAGATATGATGGCTGACGATTTACACTAAGTGATGGAGTTAGAGAACCATAAAAAACTGATTAATTATGTTTGGAATTGATTGAGAGAAATCAAATACAACAATGGCAACATTTCAAAATCCTTCATTAAGACAGGTTGCTACAGACTTTGGCCAAAATTGGTGACAATTGGGACAGTTGTGAAGGGATCATTAGGAAATAGACTGGAAATGAATGGAAAAGAATGTTAATGCTATAAATCATAATATAGGAGAAAAAACAGCTCAAAATGGCAAAACACAGGGTTAGCACACATCTCTATTAAAAATACACTATAAGTAAGAAGTTATTTATTGTGTGCCATCCCTGAACTTAATTAATGCCATAGGAGACCAATGCATTGCTTACTATTATAAGCAAGTGGGATTAGCTGAATAGTAAAAATTCACCTTGTTTACCAGGAGTATTAGGACTGATTGTTACTGAAACCAAAATATCTTGTACATTTGCTTTGAATAGTCTGCTCTTTGATTCTTGTAAATCACTGTTAAGGCAATAAAATCAATATCTGAGCACATTAAAGATAAATTAACCAGAATGTGCTTCCAGTTGGATTAATCTTCTATTTGTCATCATGCATTCCTGACTATTGAGAAATTAATCTATCATTCTGTTCTCATGCATCTCTGCCTATTGATTTAAATATCTATCATTCCAAGTTAATGTACCAAACTCTGGGGCATTTGATGTCACAAACGTTATGCTCATTTGCATTTGTTATAGTCAATTAATATTTTCTTTCGGTTATTGAATTTTGTGTCATAATTTATATACAGCTTATCTGCTCTCCAAGAGTTTAGTGCAGTGACAGGAACTTTTTTTTATTTTATGCCAAGCAGATATTTTGAGCCTGTCAAAAACGAGTGCTCAAAATTAGAATAAAAGCAAGTCATTATATTTCACTGTTTTACTTGTACAATGCTACTCAGAATTTAAACTATTTGATCTTCTTGGATTCAGGTACATTCATTAAATTGTGTTAATATAATGCATGAAGCAAAAGGAAAACTTACATCTAAGTATGTTGTGTGTACATTATGGGGGCTTTTACACAGTTGGACACATTTGTGTCCGGACCGTACAAAAGAAAGACGCATTAAAAAATTGACATACTAATGAAAATCACTTACATTTAAGCCAGGTGTACATCAGGAATAACAAATGTGTATACTTATGACCTATGATACTATAGTGAAAGCGCAGAGATGTCACTTGACAGTCTTAAATAGTAAATGTGGCTTTCGCATTACCCTATTTCTACACAATGTAATCATGGATTGAAGTGTCATATGCACAACGGAGAATAGTTAATAAATAATGATTTAAGGACTATAAGTATCAATGTGCAATCAGCCAAACAAAAGTGACTTGCTAGTTCTGAATCATCATAATTGCATCTCGTTACACTATCCCTCCAGCCAGAGGCAGAACTAGCGAGCTGTGGGCCCCGGTGCAGGGAGGAAGGAATCGCGGTCCCCGACCCTCTGCATCTGCCATGCAGCAGGCCCTATTATCTCCATGGGCTTTGGTGCATGGCACTTGCTGAACCATTGGTAGCTCCACCACTGCCTCCAGCATCTGCAATAGATAAACCCCATGACAGGTGTATATGTGCCTGTGTCCAGGTATACTTGAGCCACTATTACAGAAACATGCCTTTACAGTATTGGGCACACGCTTTTTGCCCCTTGTTCCATCTCTAATAATAAAGAGTCGTAAATATAAGATGTGGAAAAAGTTAAATATGGATGTATTTTTTTTTGTACGCATGCACAGTAAGAAATGCATACTTTATGCAGATACAACTGGCATATGTCCAACTCCATATGAGCCCCTATGTGTCATGCACATATTTGTGAATGCTATATTTTATCTCTATAATGTATGGTAATGCAAATATGATGATGATGATGATGATGATCAGCAGCACTAGCAAGTCACTTTTGTTTGGCTGATTGCAGATTAATGCTTATAGTCCCTGTAATAATACAACTGTAGTCTTTTGTTTATAGTTGCCAAATAAATAACTTATATTTTAATAGGCAGAGTGCCGCATGTCACCATTTAACTCACTGATAACGTATTTAGCAAATACTTATCTAATCTTTTGACCATATCCTATTTTGAGTAATACAATTTGTTTTTTAAACCATAATAGGCAATAGGAAACCTGATGCACTTCAATGGCCCCACATGAGGCCCTCTAACATTTAAAATGGCCACACAACACCCTTAAACTCAGTAATAACAAACAATACATGTAATCAAAGTAGAAAATGCTACATCTCCTTAGAATGACCCACATGCCACTCATACCCCCAGCTCATCCCAAAACATTACTCGGACCCATCACAATGCCCACTCACCCAAAACTCCTTCATGTCCTCTCAAACCCCAGCTGCCTGAAAACACCTGCCTAAAAGGCTTGTTCTAAAATATGCCTCAGCCACACCACTCACTTATTTAATAAAAGATGGGGCCACAGTTAAAGTTTGGTGTAGAATAAAGAGGTTCATAAGAGCTGGGGTGAACAATGCTTAAAACAGAGAAAAGTAGAAAAATGCTGAGGGCCGCAGGTGAAAGCACGGTGGGCTGCATTGCCTTAGGGCCATTTGGTTATATGGGTGTGGTTCACCAGCCCTTTGTTACATGTCACCTACGTACCTGAGAGCATACTTGCCCACTATCCCGGAATGTCCGGGACAATCCTCCAGGACAAAATGATGATTTTGTTGCAAAGGCGTAGCCAAAATGATGCAAATCACTGCACTTCGCTATCCCACAACTCCCCCCTCCTGGGATCTTCTGGATGCCAATTATACAAAGTTGCCAAGTATGCCTGAGAGGTGACTGCAATTGATTTAAACTGCATTTCAAAGATGTCTGAAGCATAGACGTTATATGTTTATAATAAAAATTAAGGCTGCAAGCGTTTCAAGCTTAAACACCTAAATGAAGCCAAACTAACACTAAGATTTTAGGTTTCAGAAAGGCTTGAGTCAGATAGAAGAATACTTATGTAGCTCTACAGGGTAGGAGTTGATTTGTGGGCTGCAGTAACAGTTTCATAAATAAATAAAATGCACACAACAGGGCTGTGTGCCAGATTTGTAAGCAAAAGGAAAATAAAGAGAAAGCCAATGAAGTTCTCCTAAGAAATGGCAGCTGTTACAAGTATCACACAAAGTTGTGTATAATAAAAACAGACAGACTGAATCAGAGAAAGTTAGGCAACTATATTAATATAGATTCAAAGAGACTGAACAAACAATAAAAATTGCTAAAGCACAAACAGAATAAACCATTGTACAGACGGCGAAGAAGGTGTTAAAACTTTATATATATTAGTAAAAAAGAAAAAAAAAACACACCAGAAAACTAATGAAGTACTAATGAGGCTAAGAATAGAAGAGTACGCTATGTTGATGGAAATAAAGAATTGGAGGCAGCCTAAATATCTTTTTATTTTATTTTACTGTTGACAATTAAGGGTGTCATCTGCACTATTCTGTTCAAAAAATAAAAATTCTTAAATGGAAATGTTATTAGAACTCTACATATGACAAAGGGTGCAGATGGTATACATATAAACCATATTAAAACTTACCCTTGCTGTTGATGTTTCTGTTGTTTGGAAAATAGAAAATATATTTTCTTTCACAACAGGGGCAGTAAGCAAGAGTATGGTACCTAAACACAATTAAGTCTCACATCACTAGCAAGGAAATAAGTGGAATTGCTTAAAAAATGTATATGATCATTTGAGACAAACAGCTTACAAGCTCCAAGCCAGCATAGATGTATTGCTGCAAGATCATGTAAAATAAATCTATTAGCTATTTTGATTGGGGCACTAAAGTAGTTAAGGTGTTCTATATACCATCAATTTAAATGAGAAACTTCTATGCTTGTCATTTTACTTAAGGACGGTTACTAAAAGTTTGTCTTATAGGCAAAAGAGAGAAAATGTCATTTATAAAAGTGTAAAAAACTAAAAATCACACAGCATCTCTATTTGTCTGCCTATTTGACTGCGTAGCCCATTCTAAGGTACTTACCTACATTATTATTACTACTATTATATTAGTAGTAGTAGTAGTAGTAGTATGCACCTACTTTTACATTAAATGCTGAGACCTCATGGGTAGCCAAAAGTCCAGTCCTTTTGTGTGGCGGAAAATACTGTGTGGACCCAGCAAAGCAGGGAACACTCCCTTAAGTGTGCTTTCTCATTTAGATAATCTTGACCCACAAAATGAAATCTTATTTTTACTTGTTGGAGCATAAGTAGATGCAGTCATGTGACCAATCTTAACTTAGTCACCCAGTCTACCCTGGTTCCCCCATTGGAAGATACAAACAATTACACCACTGAAGAATTGCACCACCTGAGTCCCAAATCCATGTACGTGCCTGTAAACATGGGTGCATTTGTGCAAATATCCCTACACAGGCCACAAAAAAGAATGTACCCTGTTTCTACTCTTGCTTGTTCATAAATATCGTTTAGAGTGTAGACTTGTGATGTACTAGAAAAAAAAAACAATCACCGCTTTTAAGATCCAAGAAAAAATAGGAAAAATAACCTATTAACCTATTTTAAAAGATATACATATCATATCAGAAAATCATGTCATATAAAAGACCATAATATATTAAACTATGGTAAGTGCATTAATTCGGATTCAGTTTTGGACAGAAATAAGGTTTATACTAGCAAGATATTTAGCTCTAGAACAGAGTATTTGGATGGAACCTTTTACCTTTATTTAATCCTGAGGTCCAGAGTGTTGGTGGCATAGTAGCTTTATTTTTGGATGCTGCATCCTGCATTCACTCGTGTTCACTGCATTGAGGCAGCTCAACTGCAGGAGTAAGAGTTGGTTACACGCCACAAACCCAATTCAATTGGCCCCGTTATTGGGAGAATAATGCAGCTTGTGCACTATTACCGTTAGAACGATAATTTTAACGCTTATTTTTGCTCGCAGCCCTTTAAGCCGCAAGCAAAAATCTGCGTTACAATTACTGTAGTAACGGTAATACTGAATTTCCCCCTCATGTTGTACCATTGATATTTTTTGGTGATATTGGGTAACCACCCTAAAAGTGTGACCATTCATGCATGGTTTGTGATACCCCGAAATAAACAAGAACATACAAATTTTAAAATGTGCCATATCAGAGCATTTTGCTCATCCCTAATTATAATTTATAGTTTTACAATATTATATTTCTATGCACTTTTCTGCAAGGATAATCCATATATTGTTGCTGTACATTTTTGTAAGTCCTCTATTTGGCCTTTAGTATATGCTGTGCACAGCTGTTTCAAGAAATAGAACCTATAGTAAAATGTGTATAATTTCTTCAAATTAATTTACTTTATAAATCTATCTTTTTCTTTGTTTTTAAATTTGCAGCAGATGTTAAACAAACTGCTGAAGATACTTTGGCTTTAAATGTAAATGATCGCTTTTCCTATTAGGTTTACATAATGAATTCAAGAACACGCTTTACTAATATGTTTGCTGCAAACAATAAATTATCTCCTCATAAAAAAAATAAACATTTCTATTGTTTGCACTAATTTAAATAAACCCAGTTTAGCTGAATCTTTGCAAATAATGTTGTGTCTTGTTGAAATCTCAGAGCTTTTCAGAGCTGCACAAATGGATTATTTTATTATTTCAAAGAGATTTGTATGAATGAAAATGAAATGATACAGCAATACTTAAGATTTAATTAACAGACTCAATAAAAGCATTTTTAATTTATGGTCAGAGTTTCTCTAATGTCCATCGTTAATTACACTTGTAAGACGAGTTTGGAAAACAGACGTCTCATTGATTAATCCAAGTAATTCAACCATCATCAGTGTTGAAATATTCAATGTTTTTATAAGATTAGCATAATAGTAGCTATTAAACAATGGGATGGAATTTATCTCAGCTGGGTTGCAATTTAAGAATAAATTGAACATAGAAGTTTTTTTCTACTAACATTCGGGTTAACTTTAATGAGGTTCTGTAACTGCGAGAGATGATTAGTTTTCAAAAACACAGGTGATTTGACCTTAAAAATACCCTTAAGATGCAGAATAATAAATAAAGCTAAATACAGTTGATGTTGAGTAATACAATTACATCCACTAATAATTTATATAAAAATAAATTATCTAAATGTAGCATGTTAGCTTGTACAGATATTCACTATTAGAGATGAGTGTAGCAATTCATCAAATTTCTGCTAAGCGAAAAAAGAAAAGAAAAGCAAATATTAATCACATATCATCATCATCATTTATTTATATAGCGCCACTAATTCCGCAGCGCTGTACAGAGAACTCATTCACATCAGTCCCTGCCCCATTGGAGCTTACAGTCTAAATTCCCTAATATAGACACACACTCACAGACAGACAGGCACTAGGGTCAATTTTTGATAGCAGCCAATTAACCTACCAGTATGTTTTTGGAGTGTGGGAGGAAACCGGAGCACCCGGAGGAAACCCACGCAAACACAGGGAGAACATACAAACTCCACACAGTTAAGGCCATGGTCGGGAATTGAACTCATATCCCCAGTGCTGTGAGGCAGAAGTGCTAACCAGTAAGCCACCGTGCTCCCCTCATAGGCTCAGATTTCAATTGCTACTCCTTACCCTTTATTGGACAAACTAGTTTGCAGGGACAATATCAAAGGAAGATAGTTGAAAGTGCCTTATTAAATGCTATTATGAGCTGTCTGATATTGGTGCCTTTTACTCTGCTACCATTACCTTCACATACCTCCCAAATGTACCAAACTGCAAACTACAGTCCCAAGCTGCATATTAGAGACTCAGACTGCACTAGAATTATGCAGAGATAGTTAGACACTGCAACAAGTTTAAAAAAACAGTAAAAAATGGGTATTTTAGTGCCAAAATTAACAAAAGGCTCCAGGAAATCCTTGAAAGAAAGGGGAGGAGCCAGAATGGACTGCTGGAGGCCAGTGGGTGGTTGCTGGTTGCTGTTAGTTGCGTTATGTGATTGCTGCCTGGGTTCATGGTGGATCTACTCACAAGGAGCCATTGAGTGCTGTTGCAGGACTGTTTCTCTGAGGGATGTTTGCAGCTAAAGTTCCAGATTTAAAAGTCAGAGTAAAGGAAAGACCCAGCTTATCACTGTTAGATGTCA
Organism: Mixophyes fleayi; assembly: GCF_038048845.1. Taxonomy (NCBI): domain Eukaryota; kingdom Metazoa; phylum Chordata; class Amphibia; order Anura; family Limnodynastidae; genus Mixophyes; species Mixophyes fleayi. The sequence continues at coordinate 12,638 of NW_027448651.1, forward strand.
GCAAAATTCATATAAAGACAGATGAGCTTACACTTTATTTTGCTTTCCTATGTTCAAGTTATTCAAGTGAAACAAGTGAGACATCAAGGTGCGTTATTAAAACATCTGACCAGGATTGTAACATTGCTATTGAATGGTTATGGTGCTGTTTGCAGGAAGAGTTTATTCCAGCTAAATAAGCTGTATTTAATGTTTATCTGCAAGCTGACGTAGTGTGCTAGGGACATAGAGAGATCATTTGACACAAGAGTTTGTCTATATTGCATCAGAAGTTTGATTCTATTGTGAAACCTGTTAAAATGGTTGCTGAGGAGAGAATTGCAAGTTGTTTAACTCTACAATTGCTGGGGAGAGATCTGCTTATTCCATTAGACAGATTGCTAAGTGAAGATTGCGTTCCTTACACTGGAAATTGTGTATTTTCAACAATAATTGTTTCTTACGCTGAGCACAAGTATATGTCAAGTTGATTACTGATTTCATCCTTTACAAGTTAATAAGCAACAAGTGTCTAGCTGAAACTTTGCTTTAACTTGATTATAATTTACTCCTGTGGGAACTGTCTATTGTAAAGCAACAGTACTTTCGTCTAAAACATGTAACCTGGTCAAATTGGGGTAATCCTTGTTGCATCTCTACTGATTTTTGTGTGATAAGTGTAATCTGTATAATTGAACTAAAAGTCTATTGTGATTGATTTGTCTAGATAATCTGCTGCAGCAGGACTTAATGTAATTATCTAATTAACCAGCTGTATCTCAATAGTACTTATCCAGTAAAAGCCATTTCACTGAATCCCTAGTTAGATATATTTATTCAGTGACCTGTGCGTTGTAGCAATTTATGTTTGCATATCGCTGATATTGTTAAAACAAGATTCCTAAATTGTTTTGAAGGTCTCATGGTATTACTTTCCTCCACTACTGATACTTATCTGCCGCTGTGGTAAAACCTTACGCCACAAGCAAATAGAATAAACCTTTATGTCATACCAACACACTATTGGGGGGGACGGACTTATGCCTCTCTACTGTACCAGGCCTGCAGAATCCTATCTTACAATACTTTTGGGGTGCCAAACATCCAGTCCTTATATATATATATATATATATATATATATATATATACACATCTATTTTCCTTTGTGTATCCCTGCTTACAGCCAATTTCAATACTAAATATGTACAGTGATCTATGAATAAATTTTAAAAAAAAAATCCATAAAAGCTTACCATGCATCACAATCCTAAATATAAACAGGGATAAACTGCACATACAGTAAAGTTTTATATTTATACAGGACCTGCCAACTAAGAACATTTTAGAGTGGCTGTGTGCAAATACTATCTCAGCTCATCCTGTGCATGATTCATTTGACTTCCCATTCTAAATAGGACTATAAATACATTTGCACTCCTATTTCAAAGTATCTCCCTCATTCTCCTCTTACTATGCTGACACTCCATGCGAGCTTACTACACTGCCAAGACATGCTCCTGAACCAAGAGTTCACTAGCATTCTCTAATCTAGATGAGAAAACTGTTCCAAAATCCTAAAATGTATTTCAGTAATTACGTCATAACTTTGAAGTCAACCAATCTACTTATGGAATGCCAGCAATGAAGACAAAGGGGATTGTCAGCTTGCCAAAAGGTAATAATATTCATCTATATAGAAGATCCTCCCTCTTGAAGCTCAGGCACTTTGTGGATGCGGCTTATGTGCCATTGCTTTTGAGTCAGCATCTGCCATATTGATGCAACGAGTTTTCCTTATTCACTGTTGGGCTTTTTCAGTTTGTGACTGAATGTTTTTTCCGTACAGTGCTTATTTCTGCTCTCTTTCCATTTTGTTTTCTTGATTTCTTGCTTCTGATTAAAATGTTTCCAGTTTTTGATTAACCTGACAACAATCCTGCTGTGCTGTCAGAAGACTTAGCCTTATTAAATTCCACACACTCAGTTCTATACTAGGCATTGAATATTAACATTGTTTTGCTTTTTGATTTTTAGTTCAATCCCTTTATAGTGTTTGAGAGAGAGGAAAATGTGCACTGTGGTTTAAGGTCATATTATGTCTGGCTAACCAATTACTTTGCAAATATATACCAGTTACATAAAAACTACATAAAATATTAAAGCTTGATTTTCTTTAAAAGACAAAGGCATCTTTTATAAAAATTAATGAAAGAGCACATTTAGCATTGAGCACAATGGTTTCATAGTTATATTACATATTACATTAGGACTTTCCATTAAAATGGACTTGTTAATACACATAGCTACCTAAACCAATGCTCCCCCCACCCCCCATTGCGCCTCCCCATGATAAAAAAAATATATACCTGGCTGCTAAAAGTAAAGGCCAGGCCCCCCAGGACCCCAGTAATTTGGCTGGATCCTATAATGTTTGGACACTGTTTGAAAAAAAATAGTTACTGTTTACCTCTAGGAAAGCTGAGCAGTGAGTGAACACTTGAGCCCATCCAATCCCCAACCAGCACTAAATTAATAGCATTTGCATTTACATTTGATAAAATGCATATCCCCCCCCTCCCCAACCAGCCCCGAGATTAAATTAATAGCACCCATGTTTAAGAATTAGTGAATGAACTCTTATGGTCACCAATAAATCCTAAAATTTAATTAATAGCATTCACAGTTAATAAATATGCATATTTCTCTCTCCAAGCCTGACAATAAATAAATAGCAATCTCAAGTTATATTTCCCCCAACCAGACTAAATATCAAGTTAATAGAAAACAAATATCAAGCAAATTTAATACAGATTATTATTGCTATTACAGACATCACCACCTGTTTAATATGCATAGCCCTAAGCTATTATTTCTTTTTTAAATATATACCCTTATTGCTATTATTTCTTTTTTAAATATATACCCTTATTGCTGATACACTAGCTCATCATTTAATATCTTGTCACTTTCTAAATTTTATTTTCACTGTGCATCACAGTTAAAATTATTACCAAATGTCAATTAAACTCCAAAGTCATATTGTACACAAAATATATTTGTATAGATGCTGTTGGCAGCAAGATAAAAAGTATGGAACATACTATTGCTTATTAGTTGCCATTGTCCTTACTTCTTACTTAAATCTATTTTTGAACATTTGTATGTATTCTGTCTTCACTGTAACTTCCCTTTGGCCTTAATATAATCAGATGGACAGCATAACCACTCCTACTTTTATAATCCAGTCTTGATGTGAAAATCTGAAGAATAGTATTTATTCAAGTAGTAAAAAGCATGGTAGATCAAGTGGTAAAACTGTAACACAGAAATGATAGAATGCAATTGATCACTATTTGTACAGATATAATGCAATGCAAACATGAAAACATGGCATAACGTAACAGAATATTTTACCATTAATGCTGTGCTTAGGGGGAGATATATACACCTCTTACTTCTTAGCATGTAATATCTAAAATGGAGACCTCCTGTCATTACACATGGTGCATTGGAAACTAACTACGGAGGCCCTGAGAGTTCAGTTTAAGCTGATACTAGGCTGGACACTAGATGGAGTTTACACAGAACTACTGCATATGTAAAGCAACAATGCTAAAGGCATAATAGTATGCTTGAAAACCATAGAAAACCATTGGAATAAAAAAAAGGAAATGACAGGAAACCATGATTCTGTCCACCTGCTATTTTGACACAATTAGGTGTTGTCCTAGAACTATCCCAATACTTATTCTGTGACGTTTTACATTTATATGGATTCTTAATATGGCAACCTTAATTCTAGGTTTCGTGTGCCTTTATGAACCATAATTATATTGCCCGCAAAGCCATATTGTTATTTATTTTTATACATTTTCTATTTTTTTGTTTTTCTCTTTTTGATGGGAGGAACATTAGAACTATTTGTTTGTTATCACTGTCACATCTTGTCATGCCTCCCATGTAATAGTGTTTATAGACTAGAGAGCAGCTATGCTTGCTTGCTCTTTCCTCACTCTTGGCTTCTCTATATCACAAAGCAATATTTGCCCCATCCAGAGTGAGGATATGACCAAAACATTCTGACAGGGTCCTAGAAATCACTTCAGGTCATAACCAGGGCCATAGTTCCCTAACAGCTCTTGTACAGTGCACCTGGTACATTTCTAACTTGATTAGGTGCAGGAAGTAATCAAATACCCCTTTCCTCGTTCTGCTCGCTCTCCCTCCAGTTCTTTCCACTTACCTTAGGTCTCTTCTCAGCTTCTCTCCTTGCTGTCTTATCTTCATTGACAGTGTTGAGACATCACCAGCAACACTGCAATGAGTAGGGAGCTGGGCGCCTTTCATTACTGTTGCGGCTCAATGGATGGCAAATAGCGGGCTACTGTTGTGCCCCTCATCCTTGCGCCCACGGTTTAGAATGTTGACCCTGATTAAATATATGAAAAGGCATCATAGTTCCATTTTAATGAAACATTAGAGACATGACAAACCAAATGGCAGTTCCAAAAATAAAAATAAACATGTTAATTGTACATCTAGTATTGTCCTTGCTCATGGTGATCAGGGTGACATACCTGTTGATTATCGTGTGACTGAAGCTGCACCTGTTGAAATTTGTGCAAAGTGAAAACTATAAGTTGTCAGTCAGCTTTACTTTTTGTTTATTCACTGTAAATTCCAAACCAGCTGTGGCTATGGCCGGTAGCCATTACTACTGAAATGATCAGACAGAGGAAGAAATTTATTCTAGAGCCCTTTCTCTAAACATGCACTTAGAAAAAATGATAGCTTTATAAATGATGCCTTTATGTGTTAAATCTGTTATCTCAGGAGCTGATAGCTTGTGGAGAAGAGAGATGCTAAGTACCTAGTCCACAGGCAAACCGAGGGGGGGTTCTAGTGCCCGGAAACCGCCCTCCAAGCCTGGGGCATTGTATAGCTGAGGTGGCTGGACCCTGCTCCCGCTTCACACAGCACTGCTTGAAAAGGGAGAGCTGTGTGCACCTAACAATAGTGCATTGCCCATGTATATTATAGGGATAGGAAGAGTTGGAGAGCAGCAGAGCACTGTCTAATATTATAGCCACGCCCCCATGCATGCTGGTTACAACCACTGGAGGCGTGGTGTGGAAACCCCCCTCTACAAATCCTGCGTTTGCCCCTGTAGTCATATGTTATTTTAAAGTAAGGCTTTACCCACTTTATATATAAAAATAATATAACAATTGAGCTATAGTATTCCCTATCATTTCTTGGAGTTTCTGATATGGCCCCCCACTCTTAATTTTAATGCTCTTATTGTTCTCCCCTCATATTGCTTCAACTGGCACATTTTATTAAGTAGACGACTTCTTTGCTGTCATATGTGAGGTGTAATTTTATCTTGTAGGTTTTTTCCTGCTTGATTTTTATTTTAATAGTCATTTGGTTTTGTGATTTTGTAGGTTAACTTTATGCAGTTGCTGCATAAGCCACAAATAATGTGCAAAATTGTCTATTAGCTATATGGTAAATATCTGAACCAGACACTGCACCAGTTATCTGTAAAGGATCAAATGTGCAAAATTGTCTATTAGCTATATGGTATGCATACCCTCTATTTGTTTGTTTTAAAATTGTATTACTTTCCTTGTAGTAAGTGTGAATAGTGGGGGTTAATTTAGGAAAGTGATCACATGGCTCTGTGACCCTATTTAACTAGCAGTCATAGGCTGTGTAGGCTAGTGAGGATCTCTTCTAAGTGAGGATTGTTTACAAGTGTATTCAAATTTAGATAACATAGTAAGAGTTACATAAGAGTTGAACAAGAGAAGAATATTCTAACTGGAAACACTGCTACATGAGGAAAACATTCAACAATCATCTGTGAGCTCTGAAATTCACCACCACCTGCATTGTGCACTGCATGCACACACCCTGTTGATATGTTTCTCAACCTTAATTCTTGTATCTGCTGTTTGATTATGACTTGTTGGTTTCACTTATGCTGTTGCTTGTATTCCTACCTTCAAAACACACTTGTTGCTCCACTTACCCAGATTCTCTAAGTGGTGTCCCTGCTCCCCCTTGCACACTGTTCATACACAGCTACCTCAGTACACCTTCCACTGTGGTTAATGTTTTATAATCTCTCTCCACTCCTACCCTATGTCACTGTTTTATCTAACTGTTTCTAACTCTCTCATCTCTTTTCTCTACTGTCCTAACTACTTCCCATTCCCTTGCTGATCCTTGTACATCCTTTCTTCCTCTTCACTCTCCTACTACTTCTACAGTCTCTCACTTTACTCACTTGTCCTGTTCGCTTTCCTCACCTCACTTGTTATTTGTCTCAGTCATTACCTTCTGCCATACTTTCACTTGACTTTTCCACACAATATTCTCTCCTATTTCGTGACTCTGCAAGGTCTCAATTACTACATCTCCTATACCTAATTACTTTCCATTCAGCACTTCCACCCATTTCTCCTCATGGCTTCCCACATCACTACTCCATACAACAGACCCAAGCCTATTCCCTCTATCCCCTGTCGCTCTCCCTCCACCACATATCACCCTGTCTCCCTTGAACATCCAATCCCGACAACCTTATTCCCATCACTCTCTTACTCACCTTCCCCTGTCCTGTGCACTTTGGAATGCAAGATCTGTGTGCAACAAACTCACTCCCATTCATGACCTCTTCCTCTGGTCTCCTGGCCCTTAGAGAAATGTGGAACTCCCCCTCTGATACAGCTTCCCCCGCTGTA
>NW_027448652.1:0-27500 GCF_038048845.1 Mixophyes fleayi
GCAAACTGACCAGTGACAGAATTGCTTTGTGAGGTTTACATCTTTATGACATCAAATGCTTCACATGAAAAATGCAGTTCATTGTCAAAAATCAGCTATATTAGGAGAGTGAGAATTGTGTTTTAGCATCAATTACACACTAAATATGCTGTCATTGTGTATGTTTAATGGATGTCTTTCAGTTTTAAAGATAGACAGACGGATAGATAGATAGAAAGATAGAAAGATAGATAGATAGATAGATAGATAGATAGATAGATAGACAGACAGACAGACAGACTGATTTCAACTGGAAGCAGTGCTTACATATTGCTTAATTTTTGGTGGTTATTAAATAGTATGGGTAGGCAAGAAAAGTGCATATATCTTTTATTAGCATAAACTTACCCAAATGCGCTCTTGCATTTTTAAGGCATTCAAAGTAATAATATTTCACAGCATTAATACAGTTATGTACTAGACTGGACAATGGTAAGCAGAGCCAGTACTTATATCAACAATGGCCTTATCTGTGTGAAGTTTGTATGTTCTCCCTGTGTTTGCGTGGGTTTCCTCCGGGTGCTGTGGTTTCCTCCCACACTCCAAAAAACATACTGTTAGGTTAATTGGCTGCTATCAAAATTGACCCTAGTCTCTCCCTCTCTGTCTGTGTGTGTGTGTGTCTATATTAGGGAATTTAGACTGTAAGCTCCAATAGGGTAGGGACTGATGTGAATGGGTTCTCTGTACAGCGCTGCGCTATTAGTGACACTATATAAATAAATGATAATGAGGATGATGATGATATGTGTTTACTATGCCTATACACATAGCCAGCTTTCACACTTGATTGGCAGATTAATGCATCATTATTGCTAAGTTTGATAACAGTTGTCTAATACAATGACACTGGTAGAGAAAACCACTATAGACATTCACATAAGCAGCTCTCATCATCATCATTTATTGCATAAGACTTCTTTAATTATACTAAGTTTTTGAGCAGGTCTGCATTATACTTAATTATATAAGGGAGATGTACTTTTAGTAAAAAGTAGCTCTCCAATTTCAAAAGTACATCAACGTAGTATTAATACTTAGATTTAAAGATTTTCTGGGATAAATGAAATACATTCCCAGCAGCCATCTCCCTTTGCCTCTATCTTATTGCATATTTTGTCCTAATGTGCTTTCATATTTACATGTCACCATGTTTCCATTGGCTAGTACCTTAAAGTCAGATGTCTGTCAAGCAAACTGACCAGTGACAGAATTGCTTTGTGAGGTTTACATCTTTATGACATCAAATGCTTCACATGAAAAATGCAGTTCATTGTCAAAAATCAGCTATATTAGGAGAGTGAGAATTGTGTTTTAGCATCAATTACACACTAAATATGCTGTCATTGTGTATGTTTAATGGATGTCTTTCAGTTTTAAAGATAGACAGACCGATAGATAGATAGATAGATAGAAAGATAGAAAGAAAGATAGATAGATAGAAAGATAGATAGATAGATAGACAGACTGATTTCAACTGGAAGCAGTGCTTACATATTGCTTAATTTTTGGTGGTTATTAAATAGTATGGGTAGGCAAGAAAAGTGCATATATCTTTTATTAGCATAAACTTACCCAAATGCGCTCTTGCATATTTAAGGCATTCAAAGTAATAATATTTCACAGCATTAATACAGTTATGTACTAGACTGGACAATGGTAAGCAGAGCCAGTACTTATATCAACAATGGCCTTATCTGTGTGAAGTTTGTATGTTCTCCCTGTGTTTGCGTGGGTTTCCTCCCACACTCCAAAAAACATACTGTTAGGTTAATTGGCTGCTATCAAAATTGACCCTAGTCTCTCCCTCTCTGTCTGTGTGTGAGTGTGTGTCTATATTAGGGAATTTAGACTGTAAGCTCCAATAGGGTAGGGACTGATGTGAATGGGTTCTCTGTACAGCGCTGCGCTATTAGTGACACTATATAAATAAATGATAATGAGGATGATGATGATATGTGTTTACTATGCCTATACACATAGCCAGCTTTCACACTTGATTGGCAGATTAATGCATCATTATTGCTAAGTTTGATAACAGTTGTCTAATACAGTGACACTGGTAGAGAAAACCACTATAGACATTCACATAAGCAGCTCTCATCATCATCATTTATGGCATAAGACTTCTTTAATTATACTAAGTTTTTGAGCAGGTCTGCATTATACTTAATTATATAAGGGAGATGTACTTTTAGTAAAAAGTAGCTCTCCAATTTCAAAAGTACATCAACGTAGTATTAATACTTAGATTTAAAGATTTTCTGGGATAAATGAAATACATTCCCAGCAGCCATCTCCCTTTGCCTCTATCTTATTGCATATTTTGTCCTAATGTGCTTTCATATTTACATGTCACCATGTTTCCATTGGCTAGTACCTTAAAGTCAGATGTCTGTCAAGCAAACTGACCAGTGACAGAATTGCTTTGTGAGGTTTACATCTTTATGACATCAAATGCTTCACATGAAAAATGCAGTTCATTGTCAAAAATCAGCTATATTAGGAGAGTGAGAATTGTGTTTTAGCATCAATTACACACTAAATATGCTGTCATTGTGTATGTTTAATGGATGTCTTTCAGTTTTAAAGATAGACAGACGGATAGATAGATAGAAAGATAGAAAGATAGATAGATAGAAAGATAGATAGACAGACAGACAGACTGATTTCAACTGGAAGCAGTGCTTACATATTGCTTAATTTTTGGTGGTTATTAAATAGTATGGGTAGGCAAGAAAAGTGCATATATCTTTTATTAGCATAAACTTACCCAAATGCGCTCTTGCATATTTAAGGCATTCAAAGTAATAATATTTCACAGCATTAATACAGTTATGTACTAGACTGGACAATGGTAAGCAGAGCCAGTACTTATATCAACAATGGCCTTATCTGTGTGAAGTTTGTATGTTCTCCCTGTGTTTGCGTGGGTTTCCTCCCACACTCCAAAAAACATACTGTTAGGTTAATTGGCTGCTATCAAAATTGACCCTAGTCTCTCCCTCTCTGTCTGTGTGTGAGTGTGTGTCTATATTAGGGAATTTAGACTGTAAGCTCCAATAGGGTAGGGACTGATGTGAATGGGTTCTCTGTACAGCGCTGCGCTATTAGTGACACTATATAAATAAATGATAATGAGGATGATGATGATATGTGTTTACTATGCCTATACACATAGCCAGCTTTCACACTTGATTGGCAGATTAATGCATCATTATTGCTAAGTTTGATAACAGTTGTCTAATACAGTGACACTGGTAGAGAAAACCACTATAGACATTCACATAAGCAGCTCTCATCATCATCATTTATGGCATAAGACTTCTTTAATTATACTAAGTTTTTGAGCAGGTCTGCATTATACTTAATTATATAAGGGAGATGTACTTTTAGTAAAAAGTAGCTCTCCAATTTCAAAAGTACATCAACGTAGTATTAATACTTAGATTTAAAGATTTTCTGGGATAAATGAAATACATTCCCAGCAGCCATCTCCCTTTGCCTCTATCTTATTGCATATTTTGTCCTAATGTGCTTTCATATTTACATGTCACCATGTTTCCATTGGCTAGTACCTTAAAGTCAGATGTCTGTCAAGCAAACTGACCAGTGACAGAATTGCTTTGTGAGGTTTACATCTTTATGACATCAAATGCTTCACATGAAAAATGCAGTTCATTGTCAAAAATCAGCTATATTAGGAGAGTGAGAATTGTGTTTTAGCATCAATTACACACTAAATATGCTGTCATTGTGTATGTTTAATGGATGTCTTTCAGTTTTAAAGATAGACAGACGGATAGATAGATAGATAGATAGATAGATAGATAGAAAGATAGAAAGATAGATAGATAGATAGATAGACAGACAGACAGACTGATTTCAACTGGAAGCAGTGCTTACATATTGCTTAATTTTTGGTGGTTATTAAATAGTATGGGTAGGCAAGAAAAGTGCATATATCTTTTATTAGCATAAACTTACCCAAATGCGCTCTTGCATATTTAAGGCATTCAAAGTAATAATATTTCACAGCATTAATACAGTTATGTACTAGACTGGACAATGGTAAGCAGAGCCAGTACTTATATCAACAATGGCCTTATCTGTGTGAAGTTTGTATGTTCTCCCTGTGTTTGCGTGGGTTTCCTCCGGGTGCTGTGGTTTCCTCCCACACTCCAAAAAACATACTGTTAGGTTAATTGGCTGCTATCAAAATTGACCCTAGTCTCTCCCTCTCTGTCTGTGTGTGAGTGTGTGTCTATATTAGGGAATTTAGACTGTAAGCTCCAATAGGGTAGGGACTGATGTGAATGGGTTCTCTGTACAGCGCTGCGCTATTAGTGACACTATATAAATAAATGATAATGAGGATGATGATGATATGTGTTTACTATGCCTATACACATAGCCAGCTTTCACACTTGATTGGCAGATTAATGCATCATTATTGCTAAGTTTGATAACAGTTGTCTAATACAGTGACACTGGTAGAGAAAACCACTATAGACATTCACATAAGCAGCTCTCATCATCATCATTTATGGCATAAGACTTCTTTAATTATACTAAGTTTTTGAGCAGGTCTGCATTATACTTAATTATATAAGGGAGATGTACTTTTAGTAAAAAGTAGCTCTCCAATTTCAAAAGTACATCAACGTAGTATTAATACTTAGATTTAAAGATTTTCTGGGATAAATGAAATACATTCCCAGCAGCCATCTCCCTTTGCCTCTATCTTATTGCATATTTTGTCCTAATGTGCTTTCATATTTACATGTCACCATGTTTCCATTGGCTAGTACCTTAAAGTCAGATGTCTGTCAAGCAAACTGACCAGTGACAGAATTGCTTTGTGAGGTTTACATCTTTATGACATCAAATGCTTCACATGAAAAATGCAGTTCATTGTCAAAAATCAGCTATATTAGGAGAGTGAGAATTGTGTTTTAGCATCAATTACACACTAAATATGCTGTCATTGTGTATGTTTAATGGATGTCTTTCAGTTTTAAAGATAGACAGACCGATAGATAGATAGATAGAAAGATAGAAAGATAGATAGATAGATAGAAAGATAGAAAGATAGAAAGATAGAAAGATAGATAGACAGATAGATAGACAGACAGACAGACTGATTTCAACTGGAAGCAGTGCTTACATATTGCTTAATTTTTGGTGGTTATTAAATAGTATGGGTAGGCAAGAAAAGTGCATATATCTTTTATTAGCATAAACTTACCCAAATGCGCTCTTGCATATTTAAGGCATTCAAAGTAATAATATTTCACAGCCAGTGTTGGACTGGCCTAGCGGAGTCCCAGGGAAATACCCGGTAGGCCCCACTGTCCGATGGCCCCGCCCCCCACAATGTGATCACCAGGCCCCCACGGAGAGGTCAGTGTAGGAGCAGCCTGTGCTGCTGGTAAAGAGGAGGAGCTTCCTGCTCAGGCAGGAACTGCTCACTGTCTCCCATCACCCCCTCTGCTGTGCTGTGATTGGCTGACACAGTCACTCAGAGCAGACACGCCCCCTACCCACACTGCCATGGAGGAAGCAAAGCAGGAAAGGTGAGATGTGTGTGTGTGAAAATGTATTAGTGTGTGTATGTGTGTGTATGTGTGTATATGTATGAGAGAAAATGTGTGTCAGTGTGTGTGATAAATGTATTAGTGTGTGTGTGAGAGAAAATGTGTGTCAGTGTGTGTGATAAATGTATTAGTGTGTGTGAGAGAATGTGTGTCAGTGTGTGTGATAAATGTATTAGTGTGTGTGTGAGAGAAAATGTGTGTCAGTGTGTGTGATAAATGTATTAGTGTGTGTGTGTGTGAGAGAAAATGTGTGCCAGTGTGTGTGATAAATGTATTAGTGTGTGTGTGTGTGAGAGAAAATGTGTGTCAGTGTGTGTGATAAATGTATTAGTGTGTGTGTGTGAGAGAAAATGTGTGTCAGTGTGTGTGATAAATGTATTAGTGTGTGTGAGAGAATGTGTGTCAGTGTGTGTGATAAATGTATTAGTGTGTGTGTGAGAGAAAATGTGTGTCAGTGTGTGTGATAAATGTATTAGTGTGTGTGTGTGTGAGAGAAAATGTGTGTCAGTGTGTGTGATAAATGTATTAGTGTGTGTGTGAGAGAAAATGTGTGTCAGTGTGTGTGATAAATGTATTTGTGTGTGTGTGAGAGAATGTGTGTCAGTGTGTGTGATAAATGTATTAGTGTGTGTGAGAGAAAATGTGTGTCAGTGTGTGTGATAAATGTATTAGTGTGTGTGTGAGAGAAAATGTGTGTCAGTGTGTGTGATAAATGTATTAGTGTGTGTGTGTATGTGTGTATATGTATGAGAGAAAATGTGTGTCAGTGTGTGTGATAAATGTATTAGTGTGTGTGTGAGAGAAAATGTGTGTCAGTGTGTGTGATAAATGTATTAGTGTGTGTGTGAGAGAAAATGTGTGTCAGTGTGTGTGATAAATGTATTAGTGTGTGTGTGTGTGTGAGAGAATGTGTGTCAGTGTGTGTGATAAATGTATTAGTGTGTGTGTGAGAGAATGTGTGTCAGTGTGTGTGATAAATGTATTAGTGTGTTTTGTGAGAGAAAATGTGTGTCAGTGTGTGTGATAAATGTATTAGTGTGTGTGTGAGAGAAAATGTGTGCCAGTGTGTGATAAATGTATTAGTGTATGTGTGTGAGAGAAAATGTGTGTCAGTGTGTGTGATAAATGTATTTGTGTGTGTGTGATAAATGTATTAGTGTGTGTGAGAGAAAATGTGTGTCAGTGTGTGTGATAAATGTATTAGTGTGTTTTGTGAGAGAAAATGTGTGTCAGTGTGTGTGATAAATGTATTAGTGTGTTTTGTGAGAGAAAATGTGTGTCAGTGTGTGTGATAAATGTATTAGTGTTTGTGTGAGAGAATGTGTGTCAGTGTGTGTGATAAATGTATTAGTGTGTGTGTGAGAGAATGTGTGTCAGTGTTTGTGATAAATGTATTAGTGTGTGTGTGAGAGAATGTGTGTCAGTGTGTGTGATAAATGTATTAGTGTGTGTGTGAGAGAATGTGTGTCAGTGTGTGTGATAAATATATTAGTGTGTGTGTGAGAGAAAATGTGTGTCAGTGTGTGTGATAAATGTATTAGTGTATGTGTGTGAGAGAAAATGTGTGTCAGTGTGTGTGATAAATGTATTAGTATGTGTGTCAGTGTGTGTGATAAATGTATTTGTGTGTGTGTGAGAGAAAATGTGTGTCAGTGTGTATGATAAATGTATTAGTGTGTGTGTCAGTGTGTGTGATAAATGTATTTGTGTGTGTGTGAGAGAAAATGTGTGTCAGTGTGTATGATAAATGTATTAGTGTGTGTGTGTGTGAGAGAGAAAATGTGTGTCAGTGTGTGTGATAAATGTATTAGTGTGTGTGTGTGAGAGAAAATGTGTGTCAGTGTGTTTGATAAATGTATTAGTGTGTGTGTGAGAGAAAATGTGTGTCAGTGTGTATGATAAATGTATTAGCTTGTGTGTGTGTCAGTATGTATGGTAAATGTATTAGTGTGTGTGTATGAGAGAAGGAGGTGAGTCAGTGTGTATGATTAATGTATGTGTGTGTGTTTGTATGTATGAGGGAGAATGTGTTTCAGTGTCTATGATAAATGTATTAGCGTGTGTGTGTGTATGTATGAATGAGAGAGAATGTGTGTCAGTGTCTATGATAACTGTATTAGTGTGTGTTTTTGTGTGGCTGTCTGTATGAGAAATGTGTGTATGAGAGAGGGTGGGGAGTCAGTATGTATGTTAAATGTATTAGTGTCTGTTTGTATGAGAAATGAATGTGTGTGTGTGTTATGTGTGGGCAATAGGGCTTGTGGCAATGTAATGGGGTATGAGGACAGGGAGGTCTTGTTATAAGTGAAATGGGCGGTGAGGACGGGGGGCTGTTATATGTAAAATTGGGGGTGAGGGCAGGGGGGCTTCTATATGTGAAATGGGGTTGAGGGGAGGGGGGCTTGTTATAAGTGAAATGGGGGTGAGGGCAGGGGGGCTGTTGAAAGTTAAATGGGAGTGAGGGCAGGGGGGCTGTTATAAGTGAAATGGGGGTGAGGGCAGGGGGGCTGTTATAAGTGAAATGGGGGTGAGGGCAGGGGGGCTTGTTTTAAGTGAAATGGGGTTGAGGGAAGGGGGGCTTGTTATAAGTGAAATGGGGTTGAGGAGAGGGGGGCTTGTTATAAGTGAAATGGGTTTGAGGGCAGGGGGGCTGTTATAAGTGAAATGGGGGTGAGGGCAGGGGGCTTGTTATAAGTGACATGGGGTTGAGGGGTGGGGGCTTGTGTAATATAATGTGGGTGTAGGTAGGTGGTGGCTAATGTGTGAAATTTTATTTGTGGGGTGATGGCGGGTCAATTTAATTTACCGGTAATAGTGGGGCCTATTAATTTAAGATGAGGTGGCGAGACCTTTAATGCTGGGGTAGTCTGGAGCTATTAATTGAATATGGGGTTAAGTTTGGGCAGGAGGGCTATTTATTAAATGTGAATTATTTATTGCCAGGGATGTTTATGGTAAAAAGGTTATATTTATTAAACTTAAATGCTATTTATTGCTAGGCCTGTTTGGAGGTAGGGAAATAGGTTTATTTATTAAATGCACATACTATTAATTTAATGTCGGGGTTGGTTGAAGGGAAATAGATCTATTTATCAAAAGTGAATACTATTATTTTAATGTTGGGGCTGGAGGGAGGTCTAATTATTATTAAACGTGTGTACTATTGATTTAACGCCGGGGCTGTTTGGAGTTTTCTAAATGTCATGTACTCATTTTTTCCCCAGTTAGGACTCCCAACATTGCAGGATCCAGGCAAGCAGCAACTAAGCTAAAGACACCAGCAGCCACAGGTCAGGAAAGCGACAAGTAAAGGACACACATACTCAGGTACATACAGTAGGCGCACACACATACTGTGCCTCGATTAACATCTATTTGGCCTTTCAACATGATGTAATTTTCAGGCTTTTTTTCCATGGCCACTTTAAGTCCTGCCCCTGTCCTTTTCTATGTAGGTGGAATCCACCCAAGTCCAAAATTTGCTTAGCGCAAATCACCTGCACCTTCAAGAATCGCACACGTCATGACCTTGCGATACTGCCAGCGTACAGGAGCTGAGAGGACCCTGCCCAGCAACCACAGAGAGGAGATGAAGCAGAGGTAAGTCAAATTTACTTTATTTTATTGTAATTTTTTGTTTATTTGTTTTTTTCAAACTTGACAATGTTCCCTTTTTACCTGGGGGGGGGGGGGGGGGTAGCCTGTTCTTGGCATTATATGAATTGGTGCAGTACTCTGTGGCATAATATTGTTTGGGGGCCTAATTTAGGGCATAATATGATTTGGAGACATTATTGTGTGGCATAATATGATTTGTGGCATAAATTGAACTGGGGCACTACTGTATGTCATAATATGATTTGGGCGCATTACTGTATGTCATAATATGATTTGTGGCATAAATTGAACAATGTGGCATAAATTGAACTGGGGCACTACTGTGTAAACGTTTATTTGTTGGTTCCATTTTGATTAATAATATCTATATAATATAAAATCTCTCTATCTAAATGCACAATTGGCACACCTGGGCTTGACCAGATTTTAGCCAACCCCTGATCTGCAGCAAAGGTAATTCCCATGGAGCCAAGGTTGGGGGTGGCACAGTATATTCTTCTCAATAACGGTAATAATAGTATGCGGATACACAGGTTAATTGTAACTATTCTGAGACAAGGTGCCCCTCTGCTTGTATATGTGTTTTGTGTGTGTTTTAAATTTTTGTCTTTCTTGGAAACATTATTTTTTCATATTTGTCTGTTTCATTATAACAACTACACACCTTCCACTATGTATGCAGTGATTTTAGGGCACTGTCCTTGAAACTCAGGACTTCTGTACTGCCTGCCGGGAGATATGTCACACTTCTTTGAGCAGGCAGTGTACACTTCTGTTGATGGTGTATGCAACAATGCAAGTGTTTTACTGTAATGGAGTGGCCTTCTGCTTTTCACACTCACACGCACCCTTTAAACATGAGAGCTATTGACTTAACATTGTGACTAGTTGGGGAAGGGGGCTAGAGTGTGCATATCCCTTTTTCAAAACAGGACCCCAACATTCCAGGGTCCAGACAGCAACTGAGCTTAAGACATCAGCAGCAGCAGGTAGTGAACGCTGCAAGAACAGGTAGGAGAGAGCAGGACAGTCTGCCAACTGTTCTGATTCTAGTGGGGCAAGACTGTGTCTCGATCTAAGGGGTGGGGCCTAGACTATGCACTCTTTATATAAACTGCATTCTTTATATACTAACTACACTATGCCACTAGCCATGCCCTTCATGGGCTGACCACTCCCCTCAAGTGTTTGGTCCCGCCTCTATGGTGGCTGGACACACCCCCTCTGGTGGGCCCCTACCATTGCAGTCCACCTGTGGGCCCTTCATGTCCCAGTCCGACACTGTTCACAGCATTAATACAGTTATGTACTAGACTGGACAATGGTAAGCAGAGCCAGTACTTATATCAACAATGGCCTTATCTGTGTGAAGTTTGTATGTTCTCCCTGTGTTTGCGTGGGTTTCCTCCCACACTCCAAAAAACATACTGTTAGGTTAATTGGCTGCTATCAAAATTGACCCTAGTCTCTCCCTCTCTGTCTGTGTGTGAGTGTGTGTCTATATTAGGGAATTTAGACTGTAAGCTCCAATAGGGTAGGGACTGATGTGAATGGGTTCTCTGTACAGCGCTGCGCTATTAGTGACACTATATAAATAAATGATAATGAGGATGATGATGATATGTGTTTACTATGCCTATACACATAGCCAGCTTTCACACTTGATTGGCAGATTAATGCATCATTATTGCTAAGTTTGATAACAGTTGTCTAATACAGTGACACTGGTAGAGAAAACCACTATAGACATTCACATAAGCAGCTCTCATCATCATCATTTATGGCATAAGACTTCTTTAATTATACTAAGTTTTTGAGCAGGTCTGCATTATACTTAATTATATAAGGGAGATGTACTTTTAGTAAAAAGTAGCTCTCCAATTTCAAAAGTACATCAACGTAGTATTAATACTTAGATTTAAAGATTTTCTGGGATAAATGAAATACATTCCCAGCAGCCATCTCCCTTTGCCTCTATCTTATTGCATATTTTGTCCTAATGTGCTTTCATATTTACATGTCACCATGTTTCCATTGGCTAGTACCTTAAAGTCAGATGTCTGTCAAGCAAACTGACCAGTGACAGAATTGCTTTGTGAGGTTTACATCTTTATGACATCAAATGCTTCACATGAAAAATGCAGTTCATTGTCAAAAATCAGCTATATTAGGAGAGTGAGAATTGTGTTTTAGCATCAATTACACACTAAATATGCTGTCATTGTGTATGTTTAATGGATGTCTTTCAGTTTTAAAGATAGACAGACGGATAGATAGATAGATAGAAAGATAGAAAGATAGATAGATAGAAAGATAGAAAGATAGATAGATAGATAGACAGACAGACTGATTTCAACTGGAAGCAGTGCTTACATATTGCTTAATTTTTGGTGGTTATTAAATAGTATGGGTAGGCAAGAAAAGTGCATATATCTTTTATTAGCATAAACTTACCCAAATGCGCTCTTGCATATTTAAGGCATTCAAAGTAATAATATTTCACAGCATTAATACAGTTATGTACTAGACTGGACAATGGTAAGCAGAGCCAGTACTTATATCAACAATGGCCTTATCTGTGTGAAGTTTGTATGTTCTCCCTGTGTTTGCGTGGGTTTCCTCCGGGTGCTGTGGTTTCCTCCCACACTCCAAAAAACATACTGTTAGGTTAATTGGCTGCTATCAAAATTGACCCTAGTCTCTCCCTCTCTGTCTGTGTGTGAGTGTGTGTCTATATTAGGGAATTTAGACTGTAAGCTCCAATAGGGTAGGGACTGATGTGAATGGGTTCTCTGTACAGCGCTGCGCTATTAGTGACACTATATAAATAAATGATAATGAGGATGATGATGATATGTGTTTACTATGCCTATACACATAGCCAGCTTTCACACTTGATTGGCAGATTAATGCATCATTATTGCTAAGTTTGATAACAGTTGTCTAATACAGTGACACTGGTAGAGAAAACCACTATAGACATTCACATAAGCAGCTCTCATCATCATCATTTATGGCATAAGACTTCTTTAATTATACTAAGTTTTTGAGCAGGTCTGCATTATACTTAATTATATAAGGGAGATGTACTTTTAGTAAAAAGTAGCTCTCCAATTTCAAAAGTACATCAACGTAGTATTAATACTTAGATTTAAAGATTTTCTGGGATAAATGAAATACATTCCCAGCAGCCATCTCCCTTTGCCTCTATCTTATTGCATATTTTGTCCTAATGTGCTTTCATATTTACATGTCACCATGTTTCCATTGGCTAGTACCTTAAAGTCAGATGTCTGTCAAGCAAACTGACCAGTGACAGAATTGCTTTGTGAGGTTTACATCTTTATGACATCAAATGCTTCACATGAAAAATGCAGTTCATTGTCAAAAATCAGCTATATTAGGAGAGTGAGAATTGTGTTTTAGCATCAATTACACACTAAATATGCTGTCATTGTGTATGTTTAATGGATGTCTTTCAGTTTTAAAGATAGACAGACGGATAGATAGATAGATAGAAAGATAGAAAGATAGAAAGATAGAAAGATAGAAAGATAGAAAGATAGAAAGATAGAAAGATAGATAGATAGATAGATAGACAGACAGACTGATTTCAACTGGAAGCAGTGCTTACATATTGCTTAATTTTTGGTGGTTATTAAATAGTATGGGTAGGCAAGAAAAGTGCATATATCTTTTATTAGCATAAACTTACCCAAATGCGCTCTTGCATATTTAAGGCATTCAAAGTAATAATATTTCACAGCATTAATACAGTTATGTACTAGACTGGACAATGGTAAGCAGAGCCAGTACTTATATCAACAATGGCCTTATCTGTGTGAAGTTTGTATGTTCTCCCTGTGTTTGCGTGGGTTTCCTCCGGGTGCTGTGGTTTCCTCCCACACTCCAAAAAACATACTGTTAGGTTAATTGGCTGCTATCAAAATTGACCCTAGTCTCTCCCTCTCTGTCTGTGTGTGAGTGTGTGTCTATATTAGGGAATTTAGACTGTAAGCTCCAATAGGGTAGGGACTGATGTGAATGGGTTCTCTGTACAGCGCTGCGCTATTAGTGACACTATATAAATAAATGATAATGAGGATGATGATGATATGTGTTTACTATGCCTATACAAATAGCCAGCTTTCACACTTGATTGGCAGATTAATGCATCATTATTGCTAAGTTTGATAACAGTTGTCTAATACAGTGACACTGGTAGAGAAAACCACTATAGACATTCACATAAGCAGCTCTCATCATCATCATTTATGGCATAAGACTTCTTTAATTATACTAAGTTTTTGAGCAGGTCTGCATTATACTTAATTATATAAGGGAGATGTACTTTTAGTAAAAAGTAGCTCTCCAATTTCAAAAGTACATCAACGTAGTATTAATACTTAGATTTAAAGATTTTCTGGGATAAATGAAATACATTCCCAGCAGCCATCTCCCTTTGCCTCTATCTTATTGCATATTTTGTCCTAATGTGCTTTCATATTTACATGTCACCATGTTTCCATTGGCTAGTACCTTAAAGTCAGATGTCTGTCAAGCAAACTGACCAGTGACAGAATTGCTTTGTGAGGTTTACATCTTTATGACATCAAATGCTTCACATGAAAAATGCAGTTCATTGTCAAAAATCAGCTATATTAGGAGAGTGAGAATTGTGTTTTAGCATCAATTACACACTAAATATGCTGTCATTGTGTATGTTTAATGGATGTCTTTCAGTTTTAAAGATAGACAGACGGATAGATAGATAGAAAGATAGAAAGATAGATAGATAGAAAGATAGATAGATAGATAGATAGATAGACAGACAGACAGACTGATTTCAACTGGAAGCAGTGCTTACATATTGCTTAATTTTTGGTGGTTATTAAATAGTATGGGTAGGCAAGAAAAGTGCATATATCTTTTATTAGCATAAACTTACCCAAATGCGCTCTTGCATATTTAAGGCATTCAAAGTAATAATATTTCACAGCATTAATACAGTTATGTACTAGACTGGACAATGGTAAGCAGAGCCAGTACTTATATCAACAATGGCCTTATCTGTGTGAAGTTTGTATGTTCTCCCTGTGTTTGCGTGGGTTTCCTCCCACACTCCAAAAAACATACTGTTAGGTTAATTGGCTGCTATCAAAATTGACCCTAGTCTCTCCCTCTCTGTCTGTGTGTGAGTGTGTGTCTATATTAGGGAATTTAGACTGTAAGCTCCAATAGGGTAGGGACTGATGTGAATGGGTTCTCTGTACAGCGCTGCGCTATTAGTGACACTATATAAATAAATGATAATGAGGATGATGATGATATGTGTTTACTATGCCTATACACATAGCCAGCTTTCACACTTGATTGGCAGATTAATGCATCATTATTGCTAAGTTTGATAACAGTTGTCTAATACAGTGACACTGGTAGAGAAAACCACTATAGACATTCACATAATCAGCTCTCATCATCATCATTTATGGCATAAGACTTCTTTAATTATACTAAGTTTTTGAGCAGGTCTGCATTATACTTAATTATATAAGGGAGATGTACTTTTAGTAAAAAGTAGCTCTCCAATTTCAAAAGTACATCAACGTAGTATTAATACTTAGATTTAAAGATTTTCTGGGATAAATGAAATACATTCCCAGCAGCCATCTCCCTTTGCCTCTATCTTATTGCATATTTTGTCCTAATGTGCTTTCATATTTACATGTCACCATGTTTCCATTGGCTAGTACCTTAAAGTCAGATGTCTGTCAAGCAAACTGACCAGTGACAGAATTGCTTTGTGAGGTTTACATCTTTATGACATCAAATGCTTCACATGAAAAATGCAGTTCATTGTCAAAAATCAGCTATATTAGGAGAGTGAGAATTGTGTTTTAGCATCAATTACACACTAAATATGCTGTCATTGTGTATGTTTAATGGATGTCTTTCAGTTTTAAAGATAGACAGACCGATAGATAGATAGATAGAAAGATAGAAAGATAGAAAGATAGATAGATAGAAAGATAGATAGATAGACAGACAGACAGACAGACTGATTTCAACTGGAAGCAGTGCTTACATATTGCTAAATTTTTGGTGGTTATTAAATAGTATGGGTAGGCAAGAAAAGTGCATATATCTTTTATTAGCATAAACTTACCCAAATGCGCTCTTGCATATTTAAGGCATTCAAAGTAATAATATTTCACAGCATTAATACAGTTATGTACTAGACTGGACAATGGTAAGCAGAGCCAGTACTTATATCAACAATGGCCTTATCTGTGTGAAGTTTGTATGTTCTCCCTGTGTTTGCGTGGGTTTCCTCCCACACTCCAAAAAACATACTGTTAGGTTAATTGGCTGCTATCAAAATTGACCCTAGTCTCTCCCTCTCTGTCTGTGTGTGAGTGTGTGTCTATATTAGGGAATTTAGACTGTAAGCTCCAATAGGGTAGGGACTGATGTGAATGGGTTCTCTGTACAGCGCTGCGCTATTAGTGACACTATATAAATAAATGATAATGAGGATGATGATGATATGTGTTTACTATGCCTATACACATAGCCAGCTTTCACACTTGATTGGCAGATTAATGCATCATTATTGCTAAGTTTGATAACAGTTGTCTAATACAGTGACACTGGTAGAGAAAACCACTATAGACATTCACATAAGCAGCTCTCATCATCATCATTTATGGCATAAGACTTCTTTAATTATACTAAGTTTTTGAGCAGGTCTGCATTATACTTAATTATATAAGGGAGATGTACTTTTAGTAAAAAGTAGCTCTCCAATTTCAAAAGTACATCAACGTAGTATTAATACTTAGATTTAAAGATTTTCTGGGATAAATGAAATACATTCCCAGCAGCCATCTCCCTTTGCCTCTATCTTATTGCATATTTTGTCCTAATGTGCTTTCATATTTACATGTCACCATGTTTCCATTGGCTAGTACCTTAAAGTCAGATGTCTGTCAAGCAAACTGACCAGTGACAGAATTGCTTTGTGAGGTTTACATCTTTATGACATCAAATGCTTCACATGAAAAATGCAGTTCATTGTCAAAAATCAGCTATATTAGGAGAGTGAGAATTGTGTTTTAGCATCAATTACACACTAAATATGCTGTCATTGTGTATGTTTAATGGATGTCTTTCAGTTTTAAAGATAGACAGACGGATAGATAGAAAGATAGAAAGATAGATAGAAGATAGATAGATAGATAGATAGACAGACAGACAGACTGATTTCAACTGGAAGCAGTGCTTACATATTGCTTAATTTTTGGTGGTTATTAAATAGTATGGGTAGGCAAGAAAAGTGCATATATCTTTTATTAGCATAAACTTACCCAAATGCGCTCTTGCATATTTAAGGCATTCAAAGTAATAATATTTCACAGCATTAATACAGTTATGTACTAGACTGGACAATGGTAAGCAGAGCCAGTACTTATATCAACAATGGCCTTATCTGTGTGAAGTTTGTATGTTCTCCCTGTGTTTGCGTGGGTTTCCTCCGGGTGCTGTGGTTTCCTCCCACACTCCAAAAAACATACTGTTAGGTTAATTGGCTGCTATCAAAATTGACCCTAGTCTCTCCCTCTCTGTCTGTGTGTGAGTGTGTGTCTATATTAGGGAATTTAGACTGTAAGCTCCAATAGGGTAGGGACTGATGTGAATGGGTTCTCTGTACAGCGCTGCGCTATTAGTGACACTATATAAATAAATGATAATGAGGATGATGATGATATGTGTTTACTATGCCTATACACATAGCCAGCTTTCACACTTGATTGGCAGATTAATGCATCATTATTGCTAAGTTTGATAACAGTTGTCTAATACAATGACACTGGTAGAGAAAACCACTATAGACATTCACATAAGCAGCTCTCATCATCATCATTTATGGCATAAGACTTCTTTAATTATACTAAGTTTTTGAGCAGGTCTGCATTATACTTAATTATATAAGGGAGATGTACTTTTAGTAAAAAGTAGCTCTCCAATTTCAAAAGTACATCAACGTAGTATTAATACTTAGATTTAAAGATTTTCTGGGATAAATGAAATACATTCCCAGCAGCCATCTCCCTTTGCCTCTATCTTATTGCATATTTTGTCCTAATGTGCTTTCATATTTACATGTCACCATGTTTCCATTGGCTAGTACCTTAAAGTCAGATGTCTGTCAAGCAAACTGACCAGTGACAGAATTGCTTTGTGAGGTTTACATCTTTATGACATCAAATGCTTCACATGAAAAATGCAGTTCATTGTCAAAAATCAGCTATATTAGGAGAGTGAGAATTGTGTTTTAGCATCAATTACACACTAAATATGCTGTCATTGTGTATGTTTAATGGATGTCTTTCAGTTTTAAAGATAGACAGACGGATAGATAGATAGAAAGATAGAAAGATAGATAGATAGAAAGATAGAAAGATAGAAAGATAGATAGATAGATAGACAGACAGACAGACTGATTTCAACTGGAAGCAGTGCTTACATATTGCTTAATTTTTGGTGGTTATTAAATAGTATGGGTAGGCAAGAAAAGTGCATATATCTTTTATTAGCATAAACTTACCCAAATGCGCTCTTGCATATTTAAGGCATTCAAAGTAATAATATTTCACAGCATTAATACAGTTATGTACTAGACTGGACAATGGTAAGCAGAGCCAGTACTTATATCAACAATGGCCTTATCTGTGTGAAGTTTGTATGTTCTCCCTGTGTTTGCGTGGGTTTCCTCCCACACTCCAAAAAACATACTGTTAGGTTAATTGGCTGCTATCAAAATTGACCCTAGTCTCTCCCTCTCTGTCTGTGTGTGAGTGTGTGTCTATATTAGGGAATTTAGACTGTAAGCTCCAATAGGGTAGGGACTGATGTGAATGGGTTCTCTGTACAGCGCTGCGCTATTAGTGACACTATATAAATAAATGATAATGAGGATGATGATGATATGTGTTTACTATGCCTATACACATAGCCAGCTTTCACACTTGATTGGCAGATTAATGCATCATTATTGCTAAGTTTGATAACAGTTGTCTAATACAGTGACACTGGTAGAGAAAACCACTATAGACATTCACATAAGCAGCTCTCATCATCATCATTTATGGCATAAGACTTCTTTAATTATACTAAGTTTTTGAGCAGGTCTGCATTATACTTAATTATATAAGGGAGATGTACTTTTAGTAAAAAGTAGCTCTCCAATTTCAAAAGTACATCAACGTAGTATTAATACTTAGATTTAAAGATTTTCTGGGATAAATGAAATACATTCCCAGCAGCCATCTCCCTTTGCCTCTATCTTATTGCATATTTTGTCCTAATGTGCTTTCATATTTACATGTCACCATGTTTCCATTGGCTAGTACCTTAAAGTCAGATGTCTGTCAAGCAAACTGACCAGTGACAGAATTGCTTTGTGAGGTTTACATCTTTATGACATCAAATGCTTCACATGAAAAATGCAGTTCATTGTCAAAAATCAGCTATATTAGGAGAGTGAGAATTGTGTTTTAGCATCAATTACACACTAAATATGCTGTCATTGTGTATGTTTAATGGATGTCTTTCAGTTTTAAAGATAGACAGACGGATAGATAGATAGAAAGATAGAAAGATAGATAGATAGATAGATAGACAGACAGACTGATTTCAACTGGAAGCAGTGCTTACATATTGCTTAATTTTTGGTGGTTATTAAATAGTATGGGTAGGCAAGAAAAGTGCATATATCTTTTATTAGCATAAACTTACCCAAATGCGCTCTTGCATATTTAAGGCATTCAAAGTAATAATATTTCACAGCATTAATACAGTTATGTACTAGACTGGACAATGGTAAGCAGAGCCAGTACTTATATCAACAATGGCCTTATCTGTGTGAAGTTTGTATGTTCTCCCTGTGTTTGCGTGGGTTTCCTCCGGGTGCTGTGGTTTCCTCCCACACTCCAAAAAACATACTGTTAGGTTAATTGGCTGCTATCAAAATTGACCCTAGTCTCTCCCTCTCTGTCTGTGTGTGAGTGTGTGTCTATATTAGGGAATTTAGACTGTAAGCTCCAATAGGGTAGGGACTGATGTGAATGGGTTCTCTGTACAGCGCTGCGCTATTAGTGACACTATATAAATAAATGATAATGAGGATGATGATGATATGTGTTTACTATGCCTATACACATAGCCAGCTTTCACACTTGATTGGCAGATTAATGCATCATTATTGCTAAGTTTGATAACAGTTGTCTAATACAGTGACACTGGTAGAGAAAACCACTATAGACATTCACATAAGCAGCTCTCATCATCATCATTTATGGCATAAGACTTCTTTAATTATACTAAGTTTTTGAGCAGGTCTGCATTATACTTAATTATATAAGGGAGATGTACTTTTAGTAAAAAGTAGCTCTCCAATTTCAAAAGTACATCAACGTAGTATTAATACTTAGATTTAAAGATTTTCTGGGATAAATGAAATACATTCCCAGCAGCCATCTCCCTTTGCCTCTATCTTATTGCATATTTTGTCCTAATGTGCTTTCATATTTACATGTCACCATGTTTCCATTGGCTAGTACCTTAAAGTCAGATGTCTGTCAAGCAAACTGACCAGTGACAGAATTGCTTTGTGAGGTTTACATCTTTATGACATCAAATGCTTCACATGAAAAATGCAGTTCATTGTCAAAAATCAGCTATATTAGGAGAGTGAGAATTGTGTTTTAGCATCAATTACACACTAAATATGCTGTCATTGTGTATGTTTAATGGATGTCTTTCAGTTTTAAAGATAGACAGACGGATAGATAGATAGAAAGATAGATAGATAGATAGATAGATAGATAGATAGATAGATAGACAGACAGACAGACTGATTTCAACTGGAAGCAGTGCTTACATATTGCTTAATTTTTGGTGGTTATTAAATAGTATGGGTAGGCAAGAAAAGTGCATATATCTTTTATTAGCATAAACTTACCCAAATGCGCTCTTGCATATTTAAGGCATTCAAAGTAATAATATTTCACAGCATTAATACAGTTATGTACTAGACTGGACAATGGTAAGCAGAGCCAGTACTTATATCAACAATGGCCTTATCTGTGTGAAGTTTGTATGTTCTCCCTGTGTTTGCGTGGGTTTCCTCCCACACTCCAAAAAACATACTGTTAGGTTAATTGGCTGCTATCAAAATTGACCCTAGTCTCTCCCTCTCTGTCTGTGTGTGAGTGTGTGTCTATATTAGGGAATTTAGACTGTAAGCTCCAATAGGGTAGGGACTGATGTGAATGGGTTCTCTGTACAGCGCTGCGCTATTAGTGACACTATATAAATAAATGATAATGAGGATGATGATGATATGTGTTTACTATGCCTATACACATAGCCAGCTTTCACACTTGATTGGCAGATTAATGCATCATTATTGCTAAGTTTGATAACAGTTGTCTAATACAGTGACACTGGTAGAGAAAACCACTATAGACATTCACATAAGCAGCTCTCATCATCATCATTTATGGCATAAGACTTCTTTAATTATACTAAGTTTTTGAGCAGGTCTGCATTATACTTAATTATATAAGGGAGATGTACTTTTAGTAAAAAGTAGCTCTCCAATTTCAAAAGTACATCAACGTAGTATTAATACTTAGATTTAAAGATTTTCTGGGATAAATGAAATACATTCCCAGCAGCCATCTCCCTTTGCCTCTATCTTATTGCATATTTTGTCCTAATGTGCTTTCATATTTACATGTCACCATGTTTCCATTGGCTAGTACCTTAAAGTCAGATGTCTGTCAAGCAAACTGACCAGTGACAGAATTGCTTTGTGAGGTTTACATCTTTATGACATCAAATGCTTCACATGAAAAATGCAGTTCATTGTCAAAAATCAGCTATATTAGGAGAGTGAGAATTGTGTTTTAGCATCAATTACACACTAAATATGCTGTCATTGTGTATGTTTAATGGATGTCTTTCAGTTTTAAAGATAGACAGACGGATAGATAGATAGATAGATAGAAAGATAGAAAGATAGATAGATAGATAGATAGATAGATAGACAGACAGACAGACTGATTTCAACTGGAAGCAGTGCTTACATATTGCTTAATTTTTGGTGGTTATTAAATAGTATGGGTAGGCAAGAAAAGTGCATATATCTTTTATTAGCATAAACTTACCCAAATGCGCTCTTGCATATTTAAGGCATTAATACAGTTATGTACTAGACTGGACAATGGTAAGCAGAGCCAGTACTTATATCAACAATGGCCTTATCTGTGTGAAGTTTGTATGTTCTCCCTGTGTTTGCGTGGGTTTCCTCCCACACTCCAAAAAACATACTGTTAGGTTAATTGGCTGCTATCAAAATTGACCCTAGTCTCTCCCTCTGTCTGTGTGTGAGTGTGTGTCTATATTAGGGAATTTAGACTGTAAGCTCCAATAGGGTAGGGACTGATGTGAATGGGTTCTCTGTACAGCGCTGCGCTATTAGTGACACTATATAAATAAATGATAATGAGGATGATGATGATATGTGTTTACTATGCCTATACACATAGCCAGCTTTCACACTTGATTGGCAGATTAATGCATCATTATTGCTAAGTTTGATAACAGTTGTCTAATACAGTGACACTGGTAGAGAAAACCACTATAGACATTCACATAAGCAGCTCTCATCATCATCATTTATGGCATAAGACTTCTTTAATTATACTAAGTTTTTGAGCAGGTCTGCATTATACTTAATTATATAAGGGAGATGTACTTTTAGTAAAAAGTAGCTCTCCAATTTCAAAAGTACATCAACGTAGTATTAATACTTAGATTTAAAGATTTTCTGGGATAAATGAAATACATTCCCAGCAGCCATCTCCCTTTGCCTCTATCTTATTGCATATTTTGTCCTAATGTGCTTTCATATTTACATGTCACCATGTTTCCATTGGCTAGTACCTTAAAGTCAGATGTCTGTCAAGCAAACTGACCAGTGACAGAATTGCTTTGTGAGGTTTACATCTTTATGACATCAAATGCTTCACATGAAAAATGCAGTTCATTGTCAAAAATCAGCTATATTAGGAGAGTGAGAATTGTGTTTTAGCATCAATTACACACTAAATATGCTGTCATTGTGTATGTTTAATGGATGTCTTTCAGTTTTAAAGATAGACAGACCGATAGATAGAAAGATAGATAGATAGAAAGATAGATAGACAGACAGACAGACAGACTGATTTCAACTGGAAGCAGTGCTTACATATTGCTTAATTTTTGGTGGTTATTAAATAGTATGGGTAGGCAAGAAAAGTGCATATATCTTTTATTAGCATAAACTTACCCAAATGCGCTCTTGCATATTTAAGGCATTCAAAGTAATAATATTTCACAGCATTAATACAGTTATGTACTAGACTGGACAATGGTAAGCAGAGCCAGTACTTATATCAACAATGGCCTTATCTGTGTGAAGTTTGTATGTTCTCCCTGTGTTTGCGTGGGTTTCCTCCCACACTCCAAAAAACATACTGTTAGGTTAATTGGCTGCTATCAAAATTGACCCTAGTCTCTCCCTCTCTGTCTGTGTGTGAGTGTGTGTCTATATTAGGGAATTTAGACTGTAAGCTCCAATAGGGTAGGGACTGATGTGAATGGGTTCTCTGTACAGCGCTGCGCTATTAGTGACACTATATAAATAAATGATAATGAGGATGATGATGATATGTGTTTACTATGCCTATACACATAGCCAGCTTTCACACTTGATTGGCAGATTAATGCATCATTATTGCTAAGTTTGATAACAGTTGTCTAATACAGTGACACTGGTAGAGAAAACCACTATAGACATTCACATAAGCAGCTCTCATCATCATCATTTATGGCATAAGACTTCTTTAATTATACTAAGTTTTTGAGCAGGTCTGCATTATACTTAATTATATAAGGGAGATGTACTTTTAGTAAAAAGTAGCTCTCCAATTTCAAAAGTACATCAACGTAGTATTAATACTTAGATTTAAAGATTTTCTGGGATAAATGAAATACATTCCCAGCAGCCATCTCCCTTTGCCTCTATCTTATTGCATATTTTGTCCTAATGTGCTTTCATATTTACATGTCACCATGTTTCCATTGGCTAGTACCTTAAAGTCAGATGTCTGTCAAGCAAACTGACCAGTGACAGAATTGCTTTGTGAGGTTTACATCTTTATGACATCAAATGCTTCACATGAAAAATGCAGTTCATTGTCAAAAATCAGCTATATTAGGAGAGTGAGAATTGTGTTTTAGCATCAATTACACACTAAATATGCTGTCATTGTGTATGTTTAATGGATGTCTTTCAGTTTTAAAGATAGACAGACCGATAGATAGAAAGATAGATAGATAGAAAGATAGATAGACAGACAGACAGACAGACTGATTTCAACTGGAAGCAGTGTTTACATATTGCTTAATTTTTGGTGGTTATTAAATAGTATGGGTAGGCAAGAAAAGTGCATATATCTTTTATTAGCATAAACTTACCCAAATGCGCTCTTGCATATTTAAGGCATTCAAAGTAATAATATTTCACAGCATTAATACAGTTATGTACTAGACTGGACAATGGTAAGCAGAGCCAGTACTTATATCAACAATGGCCTTATCTGTGTGAAGTTTGTATGTTCTCCCTGTGTTTGCGTGGGTTTCCTCCCACACTCCAAAAAACATACTGTTAGGTTAATTGGCTGCTATCAAAATTGACCCTAGTCTCTCCCTCTCTGTCTGTGTGTGAGTGTGTGTCTATATTAGGGAATTTAGACTGTAAGCTCCAATAGGGTAGGGACTGATGTGAATGGGTTCTCTGTACAGCGCTGCGCTATTAGTGACACTATATAAATAAATGATAATGAGGATGATGATGATATGTGTTTACTATGCCTATACACATAGCCAGCTTTCACACTTGATTGGCAGATTAATGCATCATTATTGCTAAGTTTGATAACAGTTGTCTAATACAGTGACACTGGTAGAGAAAACCACTATAGACATTCACATAAGCAGCTCTCATCATCATCATTTATGGCATAAGACTTCTTTAATTATACTAAGTTTTTGAGCAGGTGTGCATTATACTTAATTATATAAGGGAGATGTACTTTTAGTAAAAAGTAGCTCTCCAATTTCAAAAGTACATCAACGTAGTATTAATACTTAGATTTAAAGATTTTCTGGGATAAATGAAATACATTCCCAGCAGCCATCTCCCTTTGCCTCTATCTTATTGCATATTTTGTCCTAATGTGCTTTCATATTTACATGTCACCATGTTTCCATTGGCTAGTACCTTAAAGTCAGATGTCTGTCAAGCAAACTGACCAGTGACAGAATTGCTTTGTGAGGTTTACATCTTTATGACATCAAATGCTTCACATGAAAAATGCAGTTCATTGTCAAAAATCAGCTATATTAGGAGAGTGAGAATTGTGTTTTAGCATCAATTACACACTAAATATGCTGTCATTGTGTATGTTTAATGGATGTCTTTCAGTTTTAAAGATAGACAGACCGATAGATAGATAGATAGAAAGATAGAAAGATAGATAGATAGAAAGATAGATAGACAGACAGACAGACAGACTGATTTCAACTGGAAGCAGTGCTTACATATTGCTTAATTTTTGGTGGTTATTAAATAGTATGGGTAGGCAAGAAAAGTGCATATATCTTTTATTAGCATAAACTTACCCAAATGCGCTCTTGCATATTTAAGGCATTCAAAGTAATAATATTTCACAGCATTAATACAGTTATGTACTAGACTGGACAATGGTAAGCAGAGCCAGTACTTATATCAACAATGGCCTTATCTGTGTGAAGTTTGTATGTTCTCCCTGTGTTTGCGTGGGTTTCCTCCCACACTCCAAAAAACATACTGTTAGGTTAATTGGCTGCTATCAAAATTGACCCTAGTCTCTCCCTCTCTGTCTGTGTGTGAGTGTGTGTCTATATTAGGGAATTTAGACTGTAAGCTCCAATAGGGTAGGGACTGATGTGAATGGGTTCTCTGTACAGCGCTGCGCTATTAGTGACACTATATAAATAAATGATAATGAGGATGATGATGATATGTGTTTACTATGCCTATACACATAGCCAGCTTTCACACTTGATTGGCAGATTAATGCATCATTATTGCTAAGTTTGATAACAGTTGTCTAATACAGTGACACTGGTAGAGAAAACCACTATAGACATTCACATAAGCAGCTCTCATCATCATCATTTATGGCATAAGACTTCTTTAATTATACTAAGTTTTTGAGCAGGTCTGCATTATACTTAATTATATAAGGGAGATGTACTTTTAGTAAAAAGTAGCTCTCCAATTTCAAAAGTACATCAACGTAGTATTAATACTTAGATTTAAAGATTTTTTGGGATAAATGAAATACATTCCCAGCAGCCATCTCCCTTTGCCTCTATCTTATTGCATATTTTGTCCTAATGTGCTTTCATATTTACATGTCACCATGTTTCCATTGGCTAGTACCTTAAAGTCAGATGTCTGTCAAGCAAACTGACCAGTGACAGAATTGCTTTGTGAGGTTTACATCTTTATGACATCAAATGCTTCACATGAAAAATGCAGTTCATTGTCAAAAATCAGCTATATTAGGAGAGTGAGAATTGTGTTTTAGCATCAATTACACACTAAATATGCTGTCATTGTGTATGTTTAATGGATGTCTTTCAGTTTTAAAGATAGACAGACGGATAGATAGATAGAAAGATAGAAAGATAGATAGATAGAAAGATAGATAGACAGATAGATAGACAGACAGACAGACTGATTTCAACTGGAAGCAGTGCTTACATATTGCTTAATTTTTGGTGGTTATTAAATAGTATGGGTAGGCAAGAAAAGTGCATATATCTTTTATTAGCATAAACTTACCCAAATGCGCTCTTGCATATTTAAGGCATTCAAAGTAATAATATTTCACAGCATTAATACAGTTATGTACTAGACTGGACAATGGTAAGCAGAGCCAGTACTTATATCAACAATGGCCTTATCTGTGTGAAGTTTGTATGTTCTCCCTGTGTTTGCGTGGGTTTCCTCCCACACTCCAAAAAACATACTGTTAGGTTAATTGGCTGCTATCAAAATTGACCCTAGTCTCTCCCTCTCTGTCTGTGTGTGAGTGTGTGTCTATATTAGGGAATTTAGACTGTAAGCTCCAATAGGGTAGGGACTGATGTGAATGGGTTCTCTGTACAGCGCTGCGCTATTAGTGACACTATATAAATAAATGATAATGAGGATGATGATGATATGTGTTTACTATGCCTATACACATAGCCAGCTTTCACACTTGATTGGCAGATTAATGCATCATTATTGCTAAGTTTGATAACAGTTGTCTAATACAGTGACACTGGTAGAGAAAACCACTATAGACATTCACATAAGCAGCTCTCATCATCATCATTTATGGCATAAGACTTCTTTAATTATACTAAGTTTTTGAGCAGGTCTGCATTATACTTAATTATATAAGGGAGATGTACTTTTAGTAAAAAGTAGCTCTCCAATTTCAAAAGTACATCAACGTAGTATTAATACTTAGATTTAAAGATTTTCTGGGATAAATGAAATACATTCCCAGCAGCCATCTCCCTTTGCCTCTATCTTATTGCATATTTTGTCCTAATGTGCTTTCATATTTACATGTCACCATGTTTCCATTGGCTAGTACCTTAAAGTCAGATGTCTGTCAAGCAAACTGACCAGTGACAGAATTGCTTTGTGAGGTTTACATCTTTATGACATCAAATGCTTCACATGAAAAATGCAGTTCATTGTCAAAAATCAGCTATATTAGGAGAGTGAGAATTGTGTTTTAGCATCAATTACACACTAAATATGCTGTCATTGTGTATGTTTAATGGATGTCTTTCAGTTTTAAAGATAGACAGACGGATAGATAGATAGATAGAAAGATAGAAAGATAGATAGATAGATAGATAGATAGACAGACAGACAGACTGATTTCAACTGGAAGCAGTGCTTACATATTGCTTAATTTTTGGTGGTTATTAAATAGTATGGGTAGGCAAGAAAAGTGCATATATCTTTTATTAGCATAAACTTACCCAAATGCGCTCTTGCATATTTAAGGCATTCAAAGTAATAAT
>NW_027448652.1:32500-40000 GCF_038048845.1 Mixophyes fleayi
CTGTGTTTGCGTGGGTTTCCTCCCACACTCCAAAAAACATACTGTTAGGTTAATTGGCTGCTATCAAAATTGACCCTAGTCTCTCCCTCTCTGTCTGTGTGTGAGTGTGTGTCTATATTAGGGAATTTAGACTGTAAGCTCCAATAGGGTAGGGACTGATGTGAATGGGTTCTCTGTACAGCGCTGCGCTATTAGTGACACTATATAAATAAATGATAATGAGGATGATGATGATATGTGTTTACTATGCCTATACACATAGCCAGCTTTCACACTTGATTGGCAGATTAATGCATCATTATTGCTAAGTTTGATAACAGTTGTCTAATACAGTGACACTGGTAGAGAAAACCACTATAGACATTCACATAAGCAGCTCTCATCATCATCATTTATGGCATAAGACTTCTTTAATTATACTAAGTTTTTGAGCAGGTGTGCATTATACTTAATTATATAAGGGAGATGTACTTTTAGTAAAAAGTAGCTCTCCAATTTCAAAAGTACATCAACGTAGTATTAATACTTAGATTTAAAGATTTTCTGGGATAAATGAAATACATTCCCAGCAGCCATCTCCCTTTGCCTCTATCTTATTGCATATTTTGTCCTAATGTGCTTTCATATTTACATGTCACCATGTTTCCATTGGCTAGTACCTTAAAGTCAGATGTCTGTCAAGCAAACTGACCAGTGACAGAATTGCTTTGTGAGGTTTACATCTTTATGACATCAAATGCTTCACATGAAAAATGCAGTTCATTGTCAAAAATCAGCTATATTAGGAGAGTGAGAATTGTGTTTTAGCATCAATTACACACTAAATATGCTGTCATTGTGTATGTTTAATGGATGTCTTTCAGTTTTAAAGATAGACAGACCGATAGATAGATAGATAGAAAGATAGAAAGATAGATAGATAGAAAGATAGATAGACAGACAGACAGACTGATTTCAACTGGAAGCAGTGCTTACATATTGCTTAATTTTTGGTGGTTATTAAATAGTATGGGTAGGCAAGAAAAGTGCATATATCTTTTATTAGCATAAACTTACCCAAATGCGCTCTTGCATATTTAAGGCATTCAAAGTAATAATATTTCACAGCATTAATACAGTTATGTACTAGACTGGACAATGGTAAGCAGAGCCAGTACTTATATCAACAATGGCCTTATCTGTGTGAAGTTTGTATGTTCTCCCTGTGTTTGCGTGGGTTTCCTCCCACACTCCAAAAAACATACTGTTAGGTTAATTGGCTGCTATCAAAATTGACCCTAGTCTCTCCCTCTCTGTCTGTGTGTGAGTGTGTGTCTATATTAGGGAATTTAGACTGTAAGCTCCAATAGGGTAGGGACTGATGTGAATGGGTTCTCTGTACAGCGCTGCGCTATTAGTGACACTATATAAATAAATGATAATGAGGATGATGATGATATGTGTTTACTATGCCTATACACATAGCCAGCTTTCACACTTGATTGGCAGATTAATGCATCATTATTGCTAAGTTTGATAACAGTTGTCTAATACAGTGACACTGGTAGAGAAAACCACTATAGACATTCACATAAGCAGCTCTCATCATCATCATTTATGGCATAAGACTTCTTTAATTATACTAAGTTTTTGAGCAGGTCTGCATTATACTTAATTATATAAGGGAGATGTACTTTTAGTAAAAAGTAGCTCTCCAATTTCAAAAGTACATCAACGTAGTATTAATACTTAGATTTAAAGATTTTCTGGGATAAATGAAATACATTCCCAGCAGCCATCTCCCTTTGCCTCTATCTTATTGCATATTTTGTCCTAATGTGCTTTCATATTTACATGTCACCATGTTTCCATTGGCTAGTACCTTAAAGTCAGATGTCTGTCAAGCAAACTGACCAGTGACAGAATTGCTTTGTGAGGTTTACATCTTTATGACATCAAATGCTTCACATGAAAAATGCAGTTCATTGTCAAAAATCAGCTATATTAGGAGAGTGAGAATTGTGTTTTAGCATCAATTACACACTAAATATGCTGTCATTGTGTATGTTTAATGGATGTCTTTCAGTTTTAAAGATAGACAGACCGATAGATAGATAGATAGATAGATAGAAAGATAGATAGATAGATAGAAAGATAGATAGATAGATAGACAGACAGACAGACTGATTTCAACTGGAAGCAGTGCTTACATATTGCTTAATTTTTGGTGGTTATTAAATAGTATGGGTAGGCAAGAAAAGTGCATATATCTTTTATTAGCATAAACTTACCCAAATGCGCTCTTGCATATTTAAGGCATTCAAAGTAATAATATTTCACAGCATTAATACAGTTATGTACTAGACTGGACAATGGTAAGCAGAGCCAGTACTTATATCAACAATGGCCTTATCTGTGTGAAGTTTGTATGTTCTCCCTGTGTTTGCGTGGGTTTCCTCCCACACTCCAAAAAACATACTGTTAGGTTAATTGGCTGCTATCAAAATTGACCCTAGTCTCTCCCTCTCTGTCTGTGTGTGAGTGTGTGTCTATATTAGGGAATTTAGACTGTAAGCTCCAATAGGGTAGGGACTGATGTGAATGGGTTCTCTGTACAGCGCTGCGCTATTAGTGACACTATATAAATAAATGATAATGAGGATGATGATGATATGTGTTTACTATGCCTATACACATAGCCAGCTTTCACACTTGATTGGCAGATTAATGCATCATTATTGCTAAGTTTGATAACAGTTGTCTAATACAGTGACACTGGTAGAGAAAACCACTATAGACATTCACATAAGCAGCTCTCATCATCATCATTTATGGCATAAGACTTCTTTAATTATACTAAGTTTTTGAGCAGGTCTGCATTATACTTAATTATATAAGGGAGATGTACTTTTAGTAAAAAGTAGCTCTCCAATTTCAAAAGTACATCAACGTAGTATTAATACTTAGATTTAAAGATTTTCTGGGATAAATGAAATACATTCCCAGCAGCCATCTCCCTTTGCCTCTATCTTATTGCATATTTTGTCCTAATGTGCTTTCATATTTACATGTCACCATGTTTCCATTGGCTAGTACCTTAAAGTCAGATGTCTGTCAAGCAAACTGACCAGTGACAGAATTGCTTTGTGAGGTTTACATCTTTATGACATCAAATGCTTCACATGAAAAATGCAGTTCATTGTCAAAAATCAGCTATATTAGGAGAGTGAGAATTGTGTTTTAGCATCAATTACACACTAAATATGCTGTCATTGTGTATGTTTAATGGATGTCTTTCAGTTTTAAAGATAGACAGACGGATAGATAGATAGATAGATAGAAAGATAGAAAGATAGAAAGATAGATAGATAGATAGATAGATAGATAGACAGACAGACAGACTGATTTCAACTGGAAGCAGTGCTTACATATTGCTTAATTTTTGGTGGTTATTAAATAGTATGGGTAGGCAAGAAAAGTGCATATATCTTTTATTAGCATAAACTTACCCAAATGCGCTCTTGCATATTTAAGGCATTCAAAGTAATAATATTTCACAGCATTAATACAGTTATGTACTAGACTGGACAATGGTAAGCAGAGCCAGTACTTATATCAACAATGGCCTTATCTGTGTGAAGTTTGTATGTTCTCCCTGTGTTTGCGTGGGTTTCCTCCCACACTCCAAAAAACATACTGTTAGGTTAATTGGCTGCTATCAAAATTGACCCTAGTCTCTCCCTCTCTGTCTGTGTGTGAGTGTGTGTCTATATTAGGGAATTTAGACTGTAAGCTCCAATAGGGTAGGGACTGATGTGAATGGGTTCTCTGTACAGCGCTGCGCTATTAGTGACACTATATAAATAAATGATAATGAGGATGATGATGATATGTGTTTACTATGCCTATACACATAGCCAGCTTTCACACTTGATTGGCAGATTAATGCATCATTATTGCTAAGTTTGATAACAGTTGTCTAATACAGTGACACTGGTAGAGAAAACCACTATAGACATTCACATAAGCAGCTCTCATCATCATCATTTATGGCATAAGACTTCTTTAATTATACTAAGTTTTTGAGCAGGTGTGCATTATACTTAATTATATAAGGGAGATGTACTTTTAGTAAAAAGTAGCTCTCCAATTTCAAAAGTACATCAACGTAGTATTAATACTTAGATTTAAAGATTTTCTGGGATAAATGAAATACATTCCCAGCAGCCATCTCCCTTTGCCTCTATCTTATTGCATATTTTGTCCTAATGTGCTTTCATATTTACATGTCACCATGTTTCCATTGGCTAGTACCTTAAAGTCAGATGTCTGTCAAGCAAACTGACCAGTGACAGAATTGCTTTGTGAGGTTTACATCTTTATGACATCAAATGCTTCACATGAAAAATGCAGTTCATTGTCAAAAATCAGCTATATTAGGAGAGTGAGAATTGTGTTTTAGCATCAATTACACACTAAATATGCTGTCATTGTGTATGTTTAATGGATGTCTTTCAGTTTTAAAGATAGACAGACCGATAGATAGATAGATAGAAAGATAGAAAGATAGATAGATAGAAAGATAGATAGACAGACAGACAGACTGATTTCAACTGGAAGCAGTGCTTACATATTGCTTAATTTTTGGTGGTTATTAAATAGTATGGGTAGGCAAGAAAAGTGCATATATCTTTTATTAGCATAAACTTACCCAAATGCGCTCTTGCATATTTAAGGCATTCAAAGTAATAATATTTCACAGCATTAATACAGTTATGTACTAGACTGGACAATGGTAAGCAGAGCCAGTACTTATATCAACAATGGCCTTATCTGTGTGAAGTTTGTATGTTCTCCCTGTGTTTGCGTGGGTTTCCTCCCACACTCCAAAAAACATACTGTTAGGTTAATTGGCTGCTATCAAAATTGACCCTAGTCTCTCCCTCTCTGTCTGTGTGTGAGTGTGTGTCTATATTAGGGAATTTAGACTGTAAGCTCCAATAGGGTAGGGACTGATGTGAATGGGTTCTCTGTACAGCGCTGCGCTATTAGTGACACTATATAAATAAATGATAATGAGGATGATGATGATATGTGTTTACTATGCCTATACACATAGCCAGCTTTCACACTTGATTGGCAGATTAATGCATCATTATTGCTAAGTTTGATAACAGTTGTCTAATACAGTGACACTGGTAGAGAAAACCACTATAGACATTCACATAAGCAGCTCTCATCATCATCATTTATGGCATAAGACTTCTTTAATTATACTAAGTTTTTGAGCAGGTCTGCATTATACTTAATTATATAAGGGAGATGTACTTTTAGTAAAAAGTAGCTCTCCAATTTCAAAAGTACATCAACGTAGTATTAATACTTAGATTTAAAGATTTTCTGGGATAAATGAAATACATTCCCAGCAGCCATCTCCCTTTGCCTCTATCTTATTGCATATTTTGTCCTAATGTGCTTTCATATTTACATGTCACCATGTTTCCATTGGCTAGTACCTTAAAGTCAGATGTCTGTCAAGCAAACTGACCAGTGACAGAATTGCTTTGTGAGGTTTACATCTTTATGACATCAAATGCTTCACATGAAAAATGCAGTTCATTGTCAAAAATCAGCTATATTAGGAGAGTGAGAATTGTGTTTTAGCATCAATTACACACTAAATATGCTGTCATTGTGTATGTTTAATGGATGTCTTTCAGTTTTAAAGATAGACAGACCGATAGATAGATAGATAGATAGATAGATAGATAGATAGATAGATAGATAGATAGATAGATAGAAAGATAGATAGATAGATAGATAGATAGACAGACAGACTGATTTCAACTGGAAGCAGTGCTTACATATTGCTTAATTTTTGGTGGTTATTAAATAGTATGGGTAGGCAAGAAAAGTGCATATATCTTTTATTAGCATAAACTTACCCAAATGCGCTCTTGCATATTTAAGGCATTCAAAGTAATAATATTTCACAGCATTAATACAGTTATGTACTAGACTGGACAATGGTAAGCAGAGCCAGTACTTATATCAACAATGGCCTTATCTGTGTGAAGTTTGTATGTTCTCCCTGTGTTTGCGTGGGTTTCCTCCCACACTCCAAAAAACATACTGTTAGGTTAATTGGCTGCTATCAAAATTGACCCTAGTCTCTCCCTCTCTGTCTGTGTGTGAGTGTGTGTCTATATTAGGGAATTTAGACTGTAAGCTCCAATAGGGTAGGGACTGATGTGAATGGGTTCTCTGTACAGCGCTGCGCTATTAGTGACACTATATAAATAAATGATAATGAGGATGATGATGATATGTGTTTACTATGCCTATACACATAGCCAGCTTTCACACTTGATTGGCAGATTAATGCATCATTATTGCTAAGTTTGATAACAGTTGTCTAATACAGTGACACTGGTAGAGAAAACCACTATAGACATTCACATAAGCAGCTCTCATCATCATCATTTATGGCATAAGACTTCTTTAATTATACTAAGTTTTTGAGCAGGTCTGCATTATACTTAATTATATAAGGGAGATGTACTTTTAGTAAAAAGTAGCTCTCCAATTTCAAAAGTACATCAACGTAGTATTAATACTTAGATTTAAAGATTTTCTGGGATAAATGAAATACATTCCCAGCAGCCATCTCCCTTTGCCTCTATCTTATTGCATATTTTGTCCTAATGTGCTTTCATATTTACATGTCACCATGTTTCCATTGGCTAGTACCTTAAAGTCAGATGTCTGTCAAGCAAACTGACCAGTGACAGAATTGCTTTGTGAGGTTTACATCTTTATGACATCAAATGCTTCACATGAAAAATGCAGTTCATTGTCAAAAATCAGCTATATTAGGAGAGTGAGAATTGTGTTTTAGCATCAATTACACACTAAATATGCTGTCATTGTGTATGTTTAATGGATGTCTTTCAGTTTTAAAGATAGACAGACGGATAGATAGATAGAAAGATAGAAAGATAGATAGATAGATAGATAGATAGACAGACAGACTGATTTCAACTGGAAGCAGTGCTTACATATTGCTTAATTTTTGGTGGTTATTAAATAGTATGGGTAGGCAAGAAAAGTGCATATATCTTTTATTAGCATAAACTTACCCAAATGCGCTCTTGCATATTTAAGGCATTAATACAGTTATGTACTAGACTGGACAATGGTAAGCAGAGCCAGTACTTATATCAACAATGGCCTTATCTGTGTGAAGTTTGTATGTTCTCCCTGTGTTTGCGTGGGTTTCCTCCCACACTCCAAAAAACATACTGTTAGGTTAATTGGCTGCTATCAAAATTGACCCTAGTCTCTCCCTCTCTGTCTGTGTGTGAGTGTGTGTCTATATTAGGGAATTTAGACTGTAAGCTCCAATAGGGTAGGGACTGATGTGAATGGGTTCTCTGTACAGCGCTGCGCTATTAGTGACACTATATAAATAAATGATAATGAGGATGATGATGATATGTGTTTACTATGCCTATACACATA
>NW_027448652.1:50000-70000 GCF_038048845.1 Mixophyes fleayi
AGCCATCTCCCTTTGCCTCTATCTTATTGCATATTTTGTCCTAATGTGCTTTCATATTTACATGTCACCATGTTTCCATTGGCTAGTACCTTAAAGTCAGATGTCTGTCAAGCAAACTGACCAGTGACAGAATTGCTTTGTGAGGTTTACATCTTTATGACATCAAATGCTTCACATGAAAAATGCAGTTCATTGTCAAAAATCAGCTATATTAGGAGAGTGAGAATTGTGTTTTAGCATCAATTACACACTAAATATGCTGTCATTGTGTATGTTTAATGGATGTCTTTCAGTTTTAAAGATAGACAGACGGATAGATAGATAGATAGAAAGATAGAAAGATAGATAGATAGACAGACAGACAGACAGACTGATTTCAACTGGAAGCAGTGCTTACATATTGCTTAATTTTTGGTGGTTATTAAATAGTATGGGTAGGCAAGAAAAGTGCATATATCTTTTATTAGCATAAACTTACCCAAATGCGCTCTTGCATATTTAAGGCATTCAAAGTAATAATATTTCACAGCATTAATACAGTTATGTACTAGACTGGACAATGGTAAGCAGAGCCAGTACTTATATCAACAATGGCCTTATCTGTGTGAAGTTTGTATGTTCTCCCTGTGTTTGCGTGGGTTTCCTCCCACACTCCAAAAAACATACTGTTAGGTTAATTGGCTGCTATCAAAATTGACCCTAGTCTCTCCCTCTCTGTCTGTGTGTGAGTGTGTGTCTATATTAGGGAATTTAGACTGTAAGCTCCAATAGGGTAGGGACTGATGTGAATGGGTTCTCTGTACAGCGCTGCGCTATTAGTGACACTATATAAATAAATGATAATGAGGATGATGATGATATGTGTTTACTATGCCTATACACATAGCCAGCTTTCACACTTGATTGGCAGATTAATGCATCATTATTGCTAAGTTTGATAACAGTTGTCTAATACAGTGACACTGGTAGAGAAAACCACTATAGACATTCACATAAGCAGCTCTCATCATCATCATTTATGGCATAAGACTTCTTTAATTATACTAAGTTTTTGAGCAGGTGTGCATTATACTT
This sequence comes from Mixophyes fleayi, assembly GCF_038048845.1. Lineage (NCBI taxonomy): Eukaryota > Metazoa > Chordata > Amphibia > Anura > Limnodynastidae > Mixophyes > Mixophyes fleayi. The sequence continues at coordinate 51,075 of NW_027448652.1, forward strand.
AATTATATAAGGGAGATGTACTTTTAGTAAAAAGTAGCTCTCCAATTTCAAAAGTACATCAACGTAGTATTAATACTTAGATTTAAAGATTTTCTGGGATAAATGAAATACATTCCCAGCAGCCATCTCCCTTTGCCTCTATCTTATTGCATATTTTGTCCTAATGTGCTTTCATATTTACATGTCACCATGTTTCCATTGGCTAGTACCTTAAAGTCAGATGTCTGTCAAGCAAACTGACCAGTGACAGAATTGCTTTGTGAGGTTTACATCTTTATGACATCAAATGCTTCACATGAAAAATGCAGTTCATTGTCAAAAATCAGCTATATTAGGAGAGTGAGAATTGTGTTTTAGCATCAATTACACACTAAATATGCTGTCATTGTGTATGTTTAATGGATGTCTTTCAGTTTTAAAGATAGACAGACCGATAGATAGATAGATAGAAAGATAGAAAGATAGATAGATAGAAAGATAGATAGACAGACAGACAGACAGACTGATTTCAACTGGAAGCAGTGCTTACATATTGCTTAATTTTTGGTGGTTATTAAATAGTATGGGTAGGCAAGAAAAGTGCATATATCTTTTATTAGCATAAACTTACCCAAATGCGCTCTTGCATATTTAAGGCATTCAAAGTAATAATATTTCACAGCATTAATACAGTTATGTACTAGACTGGACAATGGTAAGCAGAGCCAGTACTTATATCAACAATGGCCTTATCTGTGTGAAGTTTGTATGTTCTCCCTGTGTTTGCGTGGGTTTCCTCCCACACTCCAAAAAACATACTGTTAGGTTAATTGGCTGCTATCAAAATTGACCCTAGTCTCTCCCTCTCTGTCTGTGTGTGAGTGTGTGTCTATATTAGGGAACTTAGACTGTAAGCTCCAATAGGGTAGGGACTGATGTGAATGGGTTCTCTGTACAGCGCTGCGCTATTAGTGACACTATATAAATAAATGATAATGAGGATGATGATGATATGTGTTTACTATGCCTATACACATAGCCAGCTTTCACACTTGATTGGCAGATTAATGCATCATTATTGCTAAGTTTGATAACAGTTGTCTAATACAGTGACACTGGTAGAGAAAACCACTATAGACATTCACATAAGCAGCTCTCATCATCATCATTTATGGCATAAGACTTCTTTAATTATACTAAGTTTTTGAGCAGGTCTGCATTATACTTAATTATATAAGGGAGATGTACTTTTAGTAAAAAGTAGCTCTCCAATTTCAAAAGTACATCAACGTAGTATTAATACTTAGATTTAAAGATTTTCTGGGATAAATGAAATACATTCCCAGCAGCCATCTCCCTTTGCCTCTATCTTATTGCATATTTTGTCCTAATGTGCTTTCATATTTACATGTCACCATGTTTCCATTGGCTAGTACCTTAAAGTCAGATGTCTGTCAAGCAAACTGACCAGTGACAGAATTGCTTTGTGAGGTTTACATCTTTATGACATCAAATGCTTCACATGAAAAATGCAGTTCATTGTCAAAAATCAGCTATATTAGGAGAGTGAGAATTGTGTTTTAGCATCAATTACACACTAAATATGCTGTCATTGTGTATGTTTAATGGATGTCTTTCAGTTTTAAAGATAGACAGACGGATAGATAGATAGATAGAAAGATAGAAAGATAGATAGATAGACAGACAGACAGACAGACTGATTTCAACTGGAAGCAGTGCTTACATATTGCTTAATTTTTGGTGGTTATTAAATAGTATGGGTAGGCAAGAAAAGTGCATATATCTTTTATTAGCATAAACTTACCCAAATGCGCTCTTGCATATTTAAGGCATTCAAAGTAATAATATTTCACAGCATTAATACAGTTATGTACTAGACTGGACAATGGTAAGCAGAGCCAGTACTTATATCAACAATGGCCTTATCTGTGTGAAGTTTGTATGTTCTCCCTGTGTTTGCGTGGGTTTCCTCCCACACTCCAAAAAACATACTGTTAGGTTAATTGGCTGCTATCAAAATTGACCCTAGTCTCTCCCTCTCTGTCTGTGTGTGAGTGTGTGTCTATATTAGGGAATTTAGACTGTAAGCTCCAATAGGGTAGGGACTGATGTGAATGGGTTCTCTGTACAGCGCTGCGCTATTAGTGACACTATATAAATAAATGATAATGAGGATGATGATGATATGTGTTTACTATGCCTATACACATAGCCAGCTTTCACACTTGATTGGCAGATTAATGCATCATTATTGCTAAGTTTGATAACAGTTGTCTAATACAGTGACACTGGTAGAGAAAACCACTATAGACATTCACATAAGCAGCTCTCATCATCATCATTTATGGCATAAGACTTCTTTAATTATACTAAGTTTTTGAGCAGGTGTGCATTATACTTAATTATATAAGGGAGATGTACTTTTAGTAAAAAGTAGCTCTCCAATTTCAAAAGTACATCAACGTAGTATTAATACTTAGATTTAAAGATTTTCTGGGATAAATGAAATACATTCCCAGCAGCCATCTCCCTTTGCCTCTATCTTATTGCATATTTTGTCCTAATGTGCTTTCATATTTACATGTCACCATGTTTCCATTGGCTAGTACCTTAAAGTCAGATGTCTGTCAAGCAAACTGACCAGTGACAGAATTGCTTTGTGAGGTTTACATCTTTATGACATCAAATGCTTCACATGAAAAATGCAGTTCATTGTCAAAAATCAGCTATATTAGGAGAGTGAGAATTGTGTTTTAGCATCAATTACACACTAAATATGCTGTCATTGTGTATGTTTAATGGATGTCTTTCAGTTTTAAAGATAGACAGACCGATAGATAGAAAGATAGATAGATAGAAAGATAGATAGACAGACAGACAGACAGACTGATTTCAACTGGAAGCAGTGCTTACATATTGCTTAATTTTTGGTGGTTATTAAATAGTATGGGTAGGCAAGAAAAGTGCATATATCTTTTATTAGCATAAACTTACCCAAATGCGCTCTTGCATATTTAAGGCATTCAAAGTAATAATATTTCACAGCATTAATACAGTTATGTACTAGACTGGACAATGGTAAGCAGAGCCAGTACTTATATCAACAATGGCCTTATCTGTGTGAAGTTTGTATGTTCTCCCTGTGTTTGCGTGGGTTTCCTCCCACACTCCAAAAAACATACTGTTAGGTTAATTGGCTGCTATCAAAATTGACCCTAGTCTCTCCCTCTCTGTCTGTGTGTGAGTGTGTGTCTATATTAGGGAATTTAGACTGTAAGCTCCAATAGGGTAGGGACTGATGTGAATGGGTTCTCTGTACAGCGCTGCGCTATTAGTGACACTATATAAATAAATGATAATGAGGATGATGATGATATGTGTTTACTATGCCTATACACATAGCCAGCTTTCACACTTGATTGGCAGATTAATGCATCATTATTGCTAAGTTTGATAACAGTTGTCTAATACAGTGACACTGGTAGAGAAAACCACTATAGACATTAACATAAGCAGCTCTCATCATCATCATTTATGGCATAAGACTTCTTTAATTATACTAAGTTTTTGAGCAGGTCTGCATTATACTTAATTATATAAGGGAGATGTACTTTTAGTAAAAAGTAGCTCTCCAATTTCAAAAGTACATCAACGTAGTATTAATACTTAGATTTAAAGATTTTCTGGGATAAATGAAATACATTCCCAGCAGCCATCTCCCTTTGCCTCTATCTTATTGCATATTTTGTCCTAATGTGCTTTCATATTTACATGTCACCATGTTTCCATTGGCTAGTACCTTAAAGTCAGATGTCTGTCAAGCAAACTGACCAGTGACAGAATTGCTTTGTGAGGTTTACATCTTTATGACATCAAATGCTTCACATGAAAAATGCAGTTCATTGTCAAAAATCAGCTATATTAGGAGAGTGAGAATTGTGTTTTAGCATCAATTACACACTAAATATGCTGTCATTGTGTATGTTTAATGGATGTCTTTCAGTTTTAAAGATAGACAGACGGATAGATAGATAGATAGAAAGATAGAAAGATAGATAGATAGACAGACAGACAGACAGACTGATTTCAACTGGAAGCAGTGCTTACATATTGCTTAATTTTTGGTGGTTATTAAATAGTATGGGTAGGCAAGAAAAGTGCATATATCTTTTATTAGCATAAACTTACCCAAATGCGCTCTTGCATATTTAAGGCATTCAAAGTAATAATATTTCACAGCATTAATACAGTTATGTACTAGACTGGACAATGGTAAGCAGAGCCAGTACTTATATCAACAATGGCCTTATCTGTGTGAAGTTTGTATGTTCTCCCTGTGTTTGCGTGGGTTTCCTCCCACACTCCAAAAAACATACTGTTAGGTTAATTGGCTGCTATCAAAATTGACCCTAGTCTCTCCCTCTCTGTCTGTGTGTGAGTGTGTGTCTATATTAGGGAATTTAGACTGTAAGCTCCAATAGGGTAGGGACTGATGTGAATGGGTTCTCTGTACAGCGCTGCGCTATTAGTGACACTATATAAATAAATGATAATGAGGATGATGATGATATGTGTTTACTATGCCTATACACATAGCCAGCTTTCACACTTGATTGGCAGATTAATGCATCATTATTGCTAAGTTTGATAACAGTTGTCTAATACAGTGACACTGGTAGAGAAAACCACTATAGACATTCACATAAGCAGCTCTCATCATCATCATTTATGGCATAAGACTTCTTTAATTATACTAAGTTTTTGAGCAGGTGTGCATTATACTTAATTATATAAGGGAGATGTACTTTTAGTAAAAAGTAGCTCTCCAATTTCAAAAGTACATCAACGTAGTATTAATACTTAGATTTAAAGATTTTCTGGGATAAATGAAATACATTCCCAGCAGCCATCTCCCTTTGCCTCTATCTTATTGCATATTTTGTCCTAATGTGCTTTCATATTTACATGTCACCATGTTTCCATTGGCTAGTACCTTAAAGTCAGATGTCTGTCAAGCAAACTGACCAGTGACAGAATTGCTTTGTGAGGTTTACATCTTTATGACATCAAATGCTTCACATGAAAAATGCAGTTCATTGTCAAAAATCAGCTATATTAGGAGAGTGAGAATTGTGTTTTAGCATCAATTACACACTAAATATGCTGTCATTGTGTATGTTTAATGGATGTCTTTCAGTTTTAAAGATAGACAGACCGATAGATAGATAGATAGAAAGATAGAAAGATAGATAGATAGAAAGATAGATAGACAGACAGACAGACAGACTGATTTCAACTGGAAGCAGTGCTTACATATTGCTTAATTTTTGGTGGTTATTAAATAGTATGGGTAGGCAAGAAAAGTGCATATATCTTTTATTAGCATAAACTTACCCAAATGCGCTCTTGCATATTTAAGGCATTCAAAGTAATAATATTTCACAGCATTAATACAGTTATGTACTAGACTGGACAATGGTAAGCAGAGCCAGTACTTATATCAACAATGGCCTTATCTGTGTGAAGTTTGTATGTTCTCCCTGTGTTTGCGTGGGTTTCCTCCCACACTCCAAAAAACATACTGTTAGGTTAATTGGCTGCTATCAAAATTGACCCTAGTCTCTCCCTCTCTGTCTGTGTGTGAGTGTGTGTCTATATTAGGGAACTTAGACTGTAAGCTCCAATAGGGTAGGGACTGATGTGAATGGGTTCTCTGTACAGCGCTGCGCTATTAGTGACACTATATAAATAAATGATAATGAGGATGATGATGATATGTGTTTACTATGCCTATACACATAGCCAGCTTTCACACTTGATTGGCAGATTAATGCATCATTATTGCTAAGTTTGATAACAGTTGTCTAATACAGTGACACTGGTAGAGAAAACCACTATAGACATTCACATAAGCAGCTCTCATCATCATCATTTATGGCATAAGACTTCTTTAATTATACTAAGTTTTTGAGCAGGTCTGCATTATACTTAATTATATAAGGGAGATGTACTTTTAGTAAAAAGTAGCTCTCCAATTTCAAAAGTACATCAACGTAGTATTAATACTTAGATTTAAAGATTTTCTGGGATAAATGAAATACATTCCCAGCAGCCATCTCCCTTTGCCTCTATCTTATTGCATATTTTGTCCTAATGTGCTTTCATATTTACATGTCACCATGTTTCCATTGGCTAGTACCTTAAAGTCAGATGTCTGTCAAGCAAACTGACCAGTGACAGAATTGCTTTGTGAGGTTTACATCTTTATGACATCAAATGCTTCACATGAAAAATGCAGTTCATTGTCAAAAATCAGCTATATTAGGAGAGTGAGAATTGTGTTTTAGCATCAATTACACACTAAATATGCTGTCATTGTGTATGTTTAATGGATGTCTTTCAGTTTTAAAGATAGACAGACGGATAGATAGATAGATAGAAAGATAGAAAGATAGATAGATAGACAGACAGACAGACAGACTGATTTCAACTGGAAGCAGTGCTTACATATTGCTTAATTTTTGGTGGTTATTAAATAGTATGGGTAGGCAAGAAAAGTGCATATATCTTTTATTAGCATAAACTTACCCAAATGCGCTCTTGCATATTTAAGGCATTCAAAGTAATAATATTTCACAGCATTAATACAGTTATGTACTAGACTGGACAATGGTAAGCAGAGCCAGTACTTATATCAACAATGGCCTTATCTGTGTGAAGTTTGTATGTTCTCCCTGTGTTTGCGTGGGTTTCCTCCCACACTCCAAAAAACATACTGTTAGGTTAATTGGCTGCTATCAAAATTGACCCTAGTCTCTCCCTCTCTGTCTGTGTGTGAGTGTGTGTCTATATTAGGGAATTTAGACTGTAAGCTCCAATAGGGTAGGGACTGATGTGAATGGGTTCTCTGTACAGCGCTGCGCTATTAGTGACACTATATAAATAAATGATAATGAGGATGATGATGATATGTGTTTACTATGCCTATACACATAGCCAGCTTTCACACTTGATTGGCAGATTAATGCATCATTATTGCTAAGTTTGATAACAGTTGTCTAATACAGTGACACTGGTAGAGAAAACCACTATAGACATTCACATAAGCAGCTCTCATCATCATCATTTATGGCATAAGACTTCTTTAATTATACTAAGTTTTTGAGCAGGTGTGCATTATACTTAATTATATAAGGGAGATGTACTTTTAGTAAAAAGTAGCTCTCCAATTTCAAAAGTACATCAACGTAGTATTAATACTTAGATTTAAAGATTTTCTGGGATAAATGAAATACATTCCCAGCAGCCATCTCCCTTTGCCTCTATCTTATTGCATATTTTGTCCTAATGTGCTTTCATATTTACATGTCACCATGTTTCCATTGGCTAGTACCTTAAAGTCAGATGTCTGTCAAGCAAACTGACCAGTGACAGAATTGCTTTGTGAGGTTTACATCTTTATGACATCAAATGCTTCACATGAAAAATGCAGTTCATTGTCAAAAATCAGCTATATTAGGAGAGTGAGAATTGTGTTTTAGCATCAATTACACACTAAATATGCTGTCATTGTGTATGTTTAATGGATGTCTTTCAGTTTTAAAGATAGACAGACCGATAGATAGATAGATAGAAAGATAGAAAGATAGATAGATAGAAAGATAGATAGACAGACAGACAGACAGACTGATTTCAACTGGAAGCAGTGCTTACATATTGCTTAATTTTTGGTGGTTATTAAATAGTATGGGTAGGCAAGAAAAGTGCATATATCTTTTATTAGCATAAACTTACCCAAATGCGCTCTTGCATATTTAAGGCATTCAAAGTAATAATATTTCACAGCATTAATACAGTTATGTACTAGACTGGACAATGGTAAGCAGAGCCAGTACTTATATCAACAATGGCCTTATCTGTGTGAAGTTTGTATGTTCTCCCTGTGTTTGCGTGGGTTTCCTCCCACACTCCAAAAAACATACTGTTAGGTTAATTGGCTGCTATCAAAATTGACCCTAGTCTCTCCCTCTCTGTCTGTGTGTGAGTGTGTGTCTATATTAGGGAATTTAGACTGTAAGCTCCAATAGGGTAGGGACTGATGTGAATGGGTTCTCTGTACAGCGCTGCGCTATTAGTGACACTATATAAATAAATGATAATGAGGATGATGATGATATGTGTTTACTATGCCTATACACATAGCCAGCTTTCACACTTGATTGGCAGATTAATGCATCATTATTGCTAAGTTTGATAACAGTTGTCTAATACAGTGACACTGGTAGAGAAAACCACTATAGACATTCACATAAGCAGCTCTCATCATCATCATTTATGGCATAAGACTTCTTTAATTATACTAAGTTTTTGAGCAGGTGTGCATTATACTTAATTATATAAGGGAGATGTACTTTTAGTAAAAAGTAGCTCTCCAATTTCAAAAGTACATCAACGTAGTATTAATACTTAGATTTAAAGATTTTCTGGGATAAATGAAATACATTCCCAGCAGCCATCTCCCTTTGCCTCTATCTTATTGCATATTTTGTCCTAATGTGCTTTCATATTTACATGTCACCATGTTTCCATTGGCTAGTACCTTAAAGTCAGATGTCTGTCAAGCAAACTGACCAGTGACAGAATTGCTTTGTGAGGTTTACATCTTTATGACATCAAATGCTTCACATGAAAAATGCAGTTCATTGTCAAAAATCAGCTATATTAGGAGAGTGAGAATTGTGTTTTAGCATCAATTACACACTAAATATGCTGTCATTGTGTATGTTTAATGGATGTCTTTCAGTTTTAAAGATAGACAGACGGATAGATAGATAGAAAGATAGAAAGATAGATAGATAGAAAGATAGATAGACAGACAGACTGATTTCAACTGGAAGCAGTGCTTACATATTGCTTAATTTTTGGTGGTTATTAAATAGTATGGGTAGGCAAGAAAAGTGCATATATCTTTTATTAGCATAAACTTACCCAAATGCGCTCTTGCATATTTAAGGCATTCAAAGTAATAATATTTCACAGCATTAATACAGTTATGTACTAGACTGGACAATGGTAAGCAGAGCCAGTACTTATATCAACAATGGCCTTATCTGTGTGAAGTTTGTATGTTCTCCCTGTGTTTGCGTGGGTTTCCTCCCACACTCCAAAAAACATACTGTTAGGTTAATTGGCTGCTATCAAAATTGACCCTAGTCTCTCCCTCTCTGTCTGTGTGTGAGTGTGTGTCTATATTAGGGAATTTAGACTGTAAGCTCCAATAGGGTAGGGACTGATGTGAATGGGTTCTCTGTACAGCGCTGCGCTATTAGTGACACTATATAAATAAATGATAATGAGGATGATGATGATATGTGTTTACTATGCCTATACACATAGCCAGCTTTCACACTTGATTGGCAGATTAATGCATCATTATTGCTAAGTTTGATAACAGTTGTCTAATACAGTGACACTGGTAGAGAAAACCACTATAGACATTCACATAAGCAGCTCTCATCATCATCATTTATGGCATAAGACTTCTTTAATTATACTAAGTTTTTGAGCAGGTCTGCATTATACTTAATTATATAAGGGAGATGTACTTTTAGTAAAAAGTAGCTCTCCAATTTCAAAAGTACATCAACGTAGTATTAATACTTAGATTTAAAGATTTTCTGGGATAAATGAAATACATTCCCAGCAGCCATCTCCCTTTGCCTCTATCTTATTGCATATTTTGTCCTAATGTGCTTTCATATTTACATGTCACCATGTTTCCATTGGCTAGTACCTTAAAGTCAGATGTCTGTCAAGCAAACTGACCAGTGACAGAATTGCTTTGTGAGGTTTACATCTTTATGACATCAAATGCTTCACATGAAAAATGCAGTTCATTGTCAAAAATCAGCTATATTAGGAGAGTGAGAATTGTGTTTTAGCATCAATTACACACTAAATATGCTGTCATTGTGTATGTTTAATGGATGTCTTTCAGTTTTAAAGATAGACAGACGGATAGATAGATAGATAGAAAGATAGAAAGATAGATAGATAGACAGACAGACAGACAGACTGATTTCAACTGGAAGCAGTGCTTACATATTGCTTAATTTTTGGTGGTTATTAAATAGTATGGGTAGGCAAGAAAAGTGCATATATCTTTTATTAGCATAAACTTACCCAAATGCGCTCTTGCATATTTAAGGCATTCAAAGTAATAATATTTCACAGCATTAATACAGTTATGTACTAGACTGGACAATGGTAAGCAGAGCCAGTACTTATATCAACAATGGCCTTATCTGTGTGAAGTTTGTATGTTCTCCCTGTGTTTGCGTGGGTTTCCTCCCACACTCCAAAAAACATACTGTTAGGTTAATTGGCTGCTATCAAAATTGACCCTAGTCTCTCCCTCTCTGTCTGTGTGTGAGTGTGTGTCTATATTAGGGAATTTAGACTGTAAGCTCCAATAGGGTAGGGACTGATGTGAATGGGTTCTCTGTACAGCGCTGCGCTATTAGTGACACTATATAAATAAATGATAATGAGGATGATGATGATATGTGTTTACTATGCCTATACACATAGCCAGCTTTCACACTTGATTGGCAGATTAATGCATCATTATTGCTAAGTTTGATAACAGTTGTCTAATACAGTGACACTGGTAGAGAAAACCACTATAGACATTCACATAAGCAGCTCTCATCATCATCATTTATGGCATAAGACTTCTTTAATTATACTAAGTTTTTGAGCAGGTGTGCATTATACTTAATTATATAAGGGAGATGTACTTTTAGTAAAAAGTAGCTCTCCAATTTCAAAAGTACATCAACGTAGTATTAATACTTAGATTTAAAGATTTTCTGGGATAAATGAAATACATTCCCAGCAGCCATCTCCCTTTGCCTCTATCTTATTGCATATTTTGTCCTAATGTGCTTTCATATTTACATGTCACCATGTTTCCATTGGCTAGTACCTTAAAGTCAGATGTCTGTCAAGCAAACTGACCAGTGACAGAATTGCTTTGTGAGGTTTACATCTTTATGACATCAAATGCTTCACATGAAAAATGCAGTTCATTGTCAAAAATCAGCTATATTAGGAGAGTGAGAATTGTGTTTTAGCATCAATTACACACTAAATATGCTGTCATTGTGTATGTTTAATGGATGTCTTTCAGTTTTAAAGATAGACAGACCGATAGATAGATAGATAGAAAGATAGATAGATAGAAAGATAGATAGACAGACAGACAGACAGACTGATTTCAACTGGAAGCAGTGCTTACATATTGCTTAATTTTTGGTGGTTATTAAATAGTATGGGTAGGCAAGAAAAGTGCATATATCTTTTATTAGCATAAACTTACCCAAATGCGCTCTTGCATATTTAAGGCATTCAAAGTAATAATATTTCACAGCATTAATACAGTTATGTACTAGACTGGACAATGGTAAGCAGAGCCAGTACTTATATCAACAATGGCCTTATCTGTGTGAAGTTTGTATGTTCTCCCTGTGTTTGCGTGGGTTTCCTCCCACACTCCAAAAAACATACTGTTAGGTTAATTGGCTGCTATCAAAATTGACCCTAGTCTCTCCCTCTGTCTGTGTGTGAGTGTGTGTCTATATTAGGGAATTTAGACTGTAAGCTCCAATAGGGTAGGGACTGATGTGAATGGGTTCTCTGTACAGCGCTGCGCTATTAGTGACACTATATAAATAAATGATAATGAGGATGATGATGATATGTGTTTACTATGCCTATACACATAGCCAGCTTTCACACTTGATTGGCAGATTAATGCATCATTATTGCTAAGTTTGATAACAGTTGTCTAATACAGTGACACTGGTAGAGAAAACCACTATAGACATTCACATAAGCAGCTCTCATCATCATCATTTATGGCATAAGACTTCTTTAATTATACTAAGTTTTTGAGCAGGTCTGCATTATACTTAATTATATAAGGGAGATGTACTTTTAGTAAAAAGTAGCTCTCCAATTTCAAAAGTACATCAACGTAGTATTAATACTTAGATTTAAAGATTTTCTGGGATAAATGAAATACATTCCCAGCAGCCATCTCCCTTTGCCTCTATCTTATTGCATATTTTGTCCTAATGTGCTTTCATATTTACATGTCACCATGTTTCCATTGGCTAGTACCTTAAAGTCAGATGTCTGTCAAGCAAACTGACCAGTGACAGAATTGCTTTGTGAGGTTTACATCTTTATGACATCAAATGCTTCACATGAAAAATGCAGTTCATTGTCAAAAATCAGCTATATTAGGAGAGTGAGAATTGTGTTTTAGCATCAATTACACACTAAATATGCTGTCATTGTGTATGTTTAATGGATGTCTTTCAGTTTTAAAGATAGACAGACGGATAGATAGATAGAAAGATAGATAGATAGAAAGATAGATAGATAGATAGACAGACAGACTGATTTCAACTGGAAGCAGTGCTTACATATTGCTTAATTTTTGGTGGTTATTAAATAGTATGGGTAGGCAAGAAAAGTGCATATATCTTTTATTAGCATAAACTTACCCAAATGCGCTCTTGCATATTTAAGGCATTCAAAGTAATAATATTTCACAGCATTAATACAGTTATGTACTAGACTGGACAATGGTAAGCAGAGCCAGTACTTATATCAACAATGGCCTTATCTGTGTGAAGTTTGTATGTTCTCCCTGTGTTTGCGTGGGTTTCCTCCGGGTGCTGTGGTTTCCTCCCACACTCCAAAAAACATACTGTTCGGTTAATTGGCTGCTATCAAAATTGACCCTAGTCTCTCCCTCTCTGTCTGTGTGTGAGTGTGTGTCTATATTAGGGAATTTAGACTGTAAGCTCCAATAGGGTAGGGACTGATGTGAATGGGTTCTCTGTACAGCGCTGCGCTATTAGTGACACTATATAAATAAATGATAATGAGGATGATGATGATATGTGTTTACTATGCCTATACACATAGCCAGCTTTCACACTTGATTGGCAGATTAATGCATCATTATTGCTAAGTTTGATAACAGTTGTCTAATACAGTGACACTGGTAGAGAAAACCACTATAGACATTCACATAAGCAGCTCTCATCATCATCATTTATGGCATAAGACTTCTTTAATTATACTAAGTTTTTGAGCAGGTCTGCATTATACTTAATTATATAAGGGAGATGTACTTTTAGTAAAAAGTAGCTCTCCAATTTCAAAAGTACATCAACGTAGTATTAATACTTAGATTTAAAGATTTTCTGGGATAAATGAAATACATTCCCAGCAGCCATCTCCCTTTGCCTCTATCTTATTGCATATTTTGTCCTAATGTGCTTTCATATTTACATGTCACCATGTTTCCATTGGCTAGTACCTTAAAGTCAGATGTCTGTCAAGCAAACTGACCAGTGACAGAATTGCTTTGTGAGGTTTACATCTTTATGACATCAAATGCTTCACATGAAAAATGCAGTTCATTGTCAAAAATCAGCTATATTAGGAGAGTGAGAATTGTGTTTTAGCATCAATTACACACTAAATATGCTGTCATTGTGTATGTTTAATGGATGTCTTTCAGTTTTAAAGATAGACAGACCGATAGATAGATAGAAAGATAGAAAGATAGAAAGATAGATAGATAGATAGATAGATAGAAAGATAGATAGATAGATAGATAGACAGACAGACTGATTTCAACTGGAAGCAGTGCTTACATATTGCTTAATTTTTGGTGGTTATTAAATAGTATGGGTAGGCAAGAAAAGTGCATATATCTTTTATTAGCATAAACTTACCCAAATGCGCTCTTGCATATTTAAGGCATTCAAAGTAATAATATTTCACAGCATTAATACAGTTATGTACTAGACTGGACAATGGTAAGCAGAGCCAGTACTTATATCAACAATGGCCTTATCTGTGTGAAGTTTGTATGTTCTCCCTGTGTTTGCGTGGGTTTCCTCCGGGTGCTGTGGTTTCCTCCCACACTCCAAAAAACATACTGTTAGGTTAATTGGCTGCTATCAAAATTGACCCTAGTCTCTCCCTCTCTGTCTGTGTGTGAGTGTGTGTCTATATTAGGGAATTTAGACTGTAAGCTCCAATAGGGTAGGGACTGATGTGAATGGGTTCTCTGTACAGCGCTGCGCTATTAGTGACACTATATAAATAAATGATAATGAGGATGATGATGATATGTGTTTACTATGCCTATACAAATAGCCAGCTTTCACACTTGATTGGCAGATTAATGCATCATTATTGCTAAGTTTGATAACAGTTGTCTAATACAATGACACTGGTAGAGAAAACCACTATAGACATTCACATAAGCAGCTCTCATCATCATTTATGGCATAAGACTTCTTTAATTATACTAAGTTTTTGAGCAGGTCTGCATTATACTTAATTATATAAGGGAGATGTACTTTTAGTAAAAAGTAGCTCTCCAATTTCAAAAGTACATCAACGTAGTATTAATACTTAGATTTAAAGATTTTCTGGGATAAATGAAATACATTCCCAGCAGCCATCTCCCTTTGCCTCTATCTTATTGCATATTTTGTCCTAATGTGCTTTCATATTTACATGTCACCATGTTTCCATTGGCTAGTACCTTAAAGTCAGATGTCTGTCAAGCAAACTGACCAGTGACAGAATTGCTTTGTGAGGTTTACATCTTTATGACATCAAATGCTTCACATGAAAAATGCAGTTCATTGTCAAAAATCAGCTATATTAGGAGAGTGAGAATTGTGTTTTAGCATCAATTACACACTAAATATGCTGTCATTGTGTATGTTTAATGGATGTCTTTCAGTTTTAAAGATAGACAGACGGATAGATAGATAGAAAGATAGAAAGATAGAAAGATAGATAGATAGATAGAAAGATAGATAGATAGATAGATAGATAGACAGACAGACAGACAGACAGACTGATTTCAACTGGAAGCAGTGCTTACATATTGCTTAATTTTTGGTGGTTATTAAATAGTATGGGTAGGCAAGAAAAGTGCATATATCTTTTATTAGCATAAACTTACCCAAATGCGCTCTTGCATATTTAAGGCATTCAAAGTAATAATATTTCACAGCATTAATACAGTTATGTACTAGACTGGACAATGGTAAGCAGAGCCAGTACTTATATCAACAATGGCCTTATCTGTGTGAAGTTTGTATGTTCTCCCTGTGTTTGCGTGGGTTTCCTCCGGGTGCTGTGGTTTCCTCCCACACTCCAAAAAACATACTGTTAGGTTAATTGGCTGCTATCAAAATTGACCCTAGTCTCTCCCTCTCTGTCTGTGTGTGAGTGTGTGTCTATATTAGGGAATTTAGACTGTAAGCTCCAATAGGGTAGGGACTGATGTGAATGGGTTCTCTGTACAGCGCTGCGCTATTAGTGACACTATATAAATAAATGATAATGAGGATGATGATGATATGTGTTTACTATGCCTATACAAATAGCCAGCTTTCACACTTGATTGGCAGATTAATGCATCATTATTGCTAAGTTTGATAACAGTTGTCTAATACAATGACACTGGTAGAGAAAACCACTATAGACATTCACATAAGCAGCTCTCATCATCATCATTTATGGCATAAGACTTCTTTAATTATACTAAGTTTTTGAGCAGGTCTGCATTATACTTAATTATATAAGGGAGATGTACTTTTAGTAAAAAGTAGCTCTCCAATTTCAAAAGTACATCAACGTAGTATTAATACTTAGATTTAAAGATTTTCTGGGATAAATGAAATACATTCCCAGCAGCCATCTCCCTTTGCCTCTATCTTATTGCATATTTTGTCCTAATGTGCTTTCATATTTACATGTCACCATGTTTCCATTGGCTAGTACCTTAAAGTCAGATGTCTGTCAAGCAAACTGACCAGTGACAGAATTGCTTTGTGAGGTTTACATCTTTATGACATCAAATGCTTCACATGAAAAATGCAGTTCATTGTCAAAAATCAGCTATATTAGGAGAGTGAGAATTGTGTTTTAGCATCAATTACACACTAAATATGCTGTCATTGTGTATGTTTAATGGATGTCTTTCAGTTTTAAAGATAGACAGACGGATAGATAGATAGAAAGATAGATAGATAGAAAGATAGATAGATAGATAGACAGACAGACTGATTTCAACTGGAAGCAGTGCTTACATATTGCTTAATTTTTGGTGGTTATTAAATAGTATGGGTAGGCAAGAAAAGTGCATATATCTTTTATTAGCATAAACTTACCCAAATGCGCTCTTGCATATTTAAGGCATTCAAAGTAATAATATTTCACAGCATTAATACAGTTATGTACTAGACTGGACAATGGTAAGCAGAGCCAGTACTTATATCAACAATGGCCTTATCTGTGTGAAGTTTGTATGTTCTCCCTGTGTTTGCGTGGGTTTCCTCCGGGTGCTGTGGTTTCCTCCCACACTCCAAAAAACATACTGTTCGGTTAATTGGCTGCTATCAAAATTGACCCTAGTCTCTCCCTCTCTGTCTGTGTGTGAGTGTGTGTCTATATTAGGGAATTTAGACTGTAAGCTCCAATAGGGTAGGGACTGATGTGAATGGGTTCTCTGTACAGCGCTGCGCTATTAGTGACACTATATAAATAAATGATAATGAGGATGATGATGATATGTGTTTACTATGCCTATACACATAGCCAGCTTTCACACTTGATTGGCAGATTAATGCATCATTATTGCTAAGTTTGATAACAGTTGTCTAATACAGTGACACTGGTAGAGAAAACCACTATAGACATTCACATAAGCAGCTCTCATCATCATCATTTATGGCATAAGACTTCTTTAATTATACTAAGTTTTTGAGCAGGTCTGCATTATACTTAATTATATAAGGGAGATGTACTTTTAGTAAAAAGTAGCTCTCCAATTTCAAAAGTACATCAACGTAGTATTAATACTTAGATTTAAAGATTTTCTGGGATAAATGAAATACATTCCCAGCAGCCATCTCCCTTTGCCTCTATCTTATTGCATATTTTGTCCTAATGTGCTTTCATATTTACATGTCACCATGTTTCCATTGGCTAGTACCTTAAAGTCAGATGTCTGTCAAGCAAACTGACCAGTGACAGAATTGCTTTGTGAGGTTTACATCTTTATGACATCAAATGCTTCACATGAAAAATGCAGTTCATTGTCAAAAATCAGCTATATTAGGAGAGTGAGAATTGTGTTTTAGCATCAATTACACACTAAATATGCTGTCATTGTGTATGTTTAATGGATGTCTTTCAGTTTTAAAGATAGACAGACGGATAGATAGATAGATAGATAGAAAGATAGAAAGATAGATAGATAGATAGATAGATAGATAGATAGATAGATAGACAGACAGACAGACTGATTTCAACTGGAAGCAGTGCTTACATATTGCTTAATTTTTGGTGGTTATTAAATAGTATGGGTAGGCAAGAAAAGTGCATATATCTTTTATTAGCATAAACTTACCCAAATGCGCTCTTGCATATTTAAGGCATTCAAAGTAATAATATTTCACAGCATTAATACAGTTATGTACTAGACTGGACAATGGTAAGCAGAGCCAGTACTTATATCAACAATGGCCTTATCTGTGTGAAGTTTGTATGTTCTCCCTGTGTTTGCGTGGGTTTCCTCCCACACTCCAAAAAACATACTGTTAGGTTAATTGGCTGCTATCAAAATTGACCCTAGTCTCTCCCTCTCTGTCTGTGTGTGAGTGTGTGTCTATATTAGGGAATTTAGACTGTAAGCTCCAATAGGGTAGGGACTGATGTGAATGGGTTCTCTGTACAGCGCTGCGCTATTAGTGACACTATATAAATAAATGATAATGAGGATGATGATGATATGTGTTTACTATGCCTATACACATAGCCAGCTTTCACACTTGATTGGCAGATTAATGCATCATTATTGCTAAGTTTGATAACAGTTGTCTAATACAGTGACACTGGTAGAGAAAACCACTATAGACATTCACATAAGCAGCTCTCATCATCATCATTTATGGCATAAGACTTCTTTAATTATACTAAGTTTTTGAGCAGGTCTGCATTATACTTAATTATATAAGGGAGATGTACTTTTAGTAAAAAGTAGCTCTCCAATTTCAAAAGTACATCAACGTAGTATTAATACTTAGATTTAAAGATTTTCTGGGATAAATGAAATACATTCCCAGCAGCCATCTCCCTTTGCCTCTATCTTATTGCATATTTTGTCCTAATGTGCTTTCATATTTACATGTCACCATGTTTCCATTGGCTAGTACCTTAAAGTCAGATGTCTGTCAAGCAAACTGACCAGTGACAGAATTGCTTTGTGAGGTTTACATCTTTATGACATCAAATGCTTCACATGAAAAATGCAGTTCATTGTCAAAAATCAGCTATATTAGGAGAGTGAGAATTGTGTTTTAGCATCAATTACACACTAAATATGCTGTCATTGTGTATGTTTAATGGATGTCTTTCAGTTTTAAAGATAGACAGACGGATAGATAGATAGAAAGATAGAAAGATAGATAGATAGAAAGATAGATAGATAGACAGACAGACAGACTGATTTCAACTGGAAGCAGTGCTTACATATTGCTTAATTTTTGGTGGTTATTAAATAGTATGGGTAGGCAAGAAAAGTGCATATATCTTTTATTAGCATAAACTTACCCAAATGCGCTCTTGCATATTTAAGGCATTCAAAGTAATAATATTTCACAGCATTAATACAGTTATGTACTAGACTGGACAATGGTAAGCAGAGCCAGTACTTATATCAACAATGGCCTTATCTGTGTGAAGTTTGTATGTTCTCCCTGTGTTTGCGTGGGTTTCCTCCCACACTCCAAAAAACATACTGTTAGGTTAATTGG